>NC_134469.1:56060085-56189935 GCF_964194025.1 Convolutriloba macropyga
TGTTAGTTATTTTTGTGACTGGGCCGTCTTACACTGTTTGGGGGGGGGGGGGAATAGCTTGAAGTGCTGCATCCGGCTAAGTGCTACTCATCATCCCTTATGTTCCCACCTACATCCATTGTTGCCGGATGGTGTACACGGTCCTTTTTTATATAAAATACAATAGATAGAGTAAGATATGTAAAAGAGACTTCTTTTGAAAACCAAAACTAGTAAGACTGGTGAAAAGCACATATAAGACTAGCTACAAAACGAAAATTGAGAAGAAATTTACGTCTTTTCATCAGAGACCGTCCACAATTGTCGAAACCAGAAATGGTTTGAACTTCAAATTGGAAGATGAACATACGACGTGGATTAATCAGTCTAGTCCATGAAGAAAACACTTGAAGAAATTTAAATACGAGAAAGACCATTCGAGCTTGAGACACAAGTTAAACGTAAAACTATAAATAGACATGAAAAAAATAACAATACGATAATTTCAGATGAAATTGATATGATTAACACAAAATCTCTCTTAGAAGGTAATTAATCAAATCTAGAAAAAAATTAGACTGCGATTGACAGAGTCCAGCAACTGTGGCAGATGGCGTGTCTCGAAACGACGCAAAAGATTAAAAAACTACTAACAATACAAAAAAAATAATCAGAAAAGAATGCAGTATAGGAAAAGAAATTGAAATTGAAAATTTTTTACTAGTAGGTATTCCGATAAATTCTTTTAGCTCGGGATTTTTCAGAAAGAAACCTGGAACATAGAAGAAACACAAATTTGTCTTGCGAATCGTGCTTTGAAATTTCACAATTCTTGTTTTCTACAATGCCGGCCATCTTGGCTTCCTCTGCAGTTGCTATTTAATTGAACGAATAAAATTTTGCAATTATTTAAATTTTAACCAAATATAAACCATAGGTTACAAAAATGTGAGATCAGAATTCGATTAGCGAAAAAGATCGATTGCGGCATCTTAATAGATGAAAGGATAGAACCCAAGATGAAAAAAAATCATGTGTGAAGTAGCGTATATCATTCTGCACTCAAAACATTCAAAAATACAGTTTTGTGTTTGTCACTAAAAATATTTAATCCCATTGTTTGGAGAAATTTGCGAAAATAATTAAAAAAATAATTATTATGTTCTTCCAAAAAATGAAGATAGGTCCTTTGAAAAGCACACAGATCATTTGCAAAAAAAATTTTAATAAAAAGCCAAGTGAATAAAATCTAGAAAATAAGCATAGTAATACTTTAAAAAAATGCGCATTAGAGATATATCTATGCACAGAAGGCAGAGTCGGTTGCACTTGCTGGACAAAAGGGTAAAACTCGTTTGCGGTCATTATTGCCAGTTCCCATTGAACATTTTGGGCAAAATGTATTAAACGAAGCTCGTGGTTTCCTTATCAATGTTTTTCAAAGATGCCAAAATTTTTGAACAAATCTTCGTGCGTTATTTGTTTTAAATAAAGCGCAAATAAACTTTTCAAACTCTTAAGCACTTTAAATTTAAAGATTATGCCAAATTTTTTGGATATAAGAAGACAACTTTTTTCACCGAAAAAATCCTCGCCGATTCAAGTTCTCAAATTTCGAAAGAAAATACCGCTGAAAAAAAATTTTCGTGAACCAGAGAATAACATTTTTGCCGTTTGATTTATTCACTATGAGAAACTGTCTAAACTGGATTATGGAATTCTGATGGTTGGGATATAAACGATTTCGTGAAGCGGTTTTGACAACTTTAACATCAATCTTATCAAAAAGAGATTTTGTCATCAATTTGATATTTCATTCTCAGATTCAACAGTATAAAATTCAAAAACTCCTGGAACATCAAAAAAAGTTGGTTCCCTAGTAATTGCTCTAGGCCACAAAATGTCTTATAAAGGCAGGACCTGTTTTATGTGTGCATAGCTTACATCTAATCTAGTTCTGTCGCTAGAAAAAAAAACGATTTTTGATCTAAATTTTTCCGTTCAATATCCCGTTCATTTCCAGACTCAACGGTATAAAAAACAAAAATTCCTGGGACATCAAAGAAAGTTGGTTCCCTAGTATTTCTTCTGGGCCACAAAATGTGTCATCAATGCAGGACCGGTTTTATGCGTGTATAGCTTACATCTAAACTAGTTCTGTCGTTAGAAAAAACAATTTTTAATCTAAGTTTTTCTATTCAATATCTAGGGAAAGCTAGTTTTTGTATATATCTTTGTTGAACAATTGAATCTCAGGTAATCAAGCAAATGATCAGTCAAGTTCATTGGCAGCATATCCTTCCTTTGGTCATTTCCCGTTCTTCATCAATTGGAATTTTTATTCTGCAGAGTTTTGTAACAAAAATCTATTTGGTTTATACAAGTCTTTTCTCTCACATAACCACACAATCGATTATGGTCACCTCTCATTTAGTGACCAAAGAAACCCTTACACCCCTCCAGTTGGGTGAGAAAGATGAATATAAAGAGAAAACTCTGCAATAATCAGGTACAAGCATCTGCTGTCATTAGTTAGGCAAATCGGGTAATTATCATATTTGCGTTCCCACACATTAATTGGATTGAAATGGATTGAGTCAATCGGTTGATCGTAACACTAGAACTTCCGAGAAAGCATTGCTTCCTTCCCACAGACAAGCTATTCTCTTTATTGTCCTTCGCGAGATTTCATACCAACCACCAAGAATTTCAAATGACAGCGGCAAAAAATTCACCGGCTTCTCATCAGTCAGCGTATTGAGGAGCTAGTTTGCGGTCGTCGGTATATGTTGATGCATAATCAGGTGTATCCGCCGCATTTGCAATGATTGTTGATGGCAGGGATGATGCCACTGTTACATAAAGAGCTACTGGTTTCCAGGAGGGTATAAATACGTCTGCAGGTCGGGATTGGTTGTTGCTGCTAAGGTTCTCTTCAAGCTAAGGGCTCAAACTTGCAGACACAAGAAGAGAAAACTTCATCTCCCGTTCAATTTATATACGTAATCATGTGGATGAATGAGGCAAAAAGTTTGCTCTCCTCACCCACATTTTGGGACGGCTAGATGTGCTTTTTCAGTCAATGGTCTAATTTCCTCAAATCCCCGCCTAATTCTGATAAAAACAATAGCCCCACCATTTATCTGTTTTTGTAGGTGATGATTTTCTTTTCTACTGCTTTAAGGACTAGAATTACTGCCATTTTGTGAGATCCGCAAATTTAAATAAAACTAAGTTCAAGTGCAAGTTGGAAGCAATTTTCAAAAGAAGTAAACTTTTTGGGTCTTTCCCATTATAGCCCCCCCCCCCCAGCTTAGTGGTCAGATAACCTATAGCCCCCCAATCATGTTAAATATACCATAATGGGGGGCTATATTTTCATGGGGGAGCTATAATGGGAAAGACCCAACTTTTTATAGAACCAATTAAAGAATTTAATTGACTGTATCTTCTCTATACTGGAGTGAGAATTATCGTTAAGCAAACACAGTTTGTAATAACATAATTGGAGTAGTTCGCTCATTTTAGGATTTTTTATTGACTCACTTCATGCACAATTTCTTACTTCTGTATTTAACCATAGACACTGAACGTAACCATAGTACCAAATTCTGTGTTTTCATTAGGCAAATACTTGAGCATAAGTGTTATAGGTTTCTTCAAATTACGCAGATGTTTTTAGTGGTCATGTAACCTATAGCCCGCAATCATGGTAATTATACCATAAGGGGGGCTATAATGGGAAAGACTTTTCTGAACGTTTCTCAACGTTTTCTGTAAAACCCGGGCAACTAGACATTTAGGACTGATCAGCCTATATTTTTGCAGATTGCCATGACTGACCAATTAAATGAAACAGAAGGAATGAATGCAACTGAGGAAGTTCTGATTGATGCTCTACCTCCTATGACATCAGCTGGTCCGGAGTTCCCACTCATCTCACTGGAGGAGACGGCTAGAATAGAACGCGTCATATCGGGACACAAATTACGAGAATCACAACCTAAGGTTTTTGTTGGCTGTCAATTTCTTAGAAATACAATATTATAGTACAAAAAATCAATCGTTGGATTTGAAATGGCATGTGCTGAGCTATTTGTGCATCACCATCTTTTTTCAGGGAATAGTTGAAATGCAGTCATGGCCCCTTAAAGCCTACATGGACGCCACTCTTGTGCCAGTATTGATGCAAGGACTACTGCTGGTGGCAAAAGAGAGACCAGCTCGACCCATCGAATTCCTGGCTGCATTCCTTTTCAAGAACAAAGATAAATGCGACCCTGTGGCCATGATGCGACTCAGAAGTAGCCAGCAAGGGATGAATGAAGGGGGTAACTTAGCAAATCAGTTAGAATGATTGTTTTTTAGCAACGTGCATAAGCCGGTAGCTTTGTAGTATTGTATAAATGTGTACATTATGTAAATATTGTCGGATTAATTCACTCCTCTTTCGATTGCTAATATTCTTAAGAAACAGTTTAACTTAAATTGGGTGTTGGATCTTCACTATTTTGAATCAAAACTGCTCTGCTTGCTGTAGTGTTTTATTTTACAGACTGCCTATTTTTGTTGACCACGAATGAGAATCGAGATTGTTATTAATAGCCGCGAAGCGATAGAGGCTATTATTGGGGACATTGTGGTTTTTTTACGACTCGAAGAGGAGTATTGGTTTTCTTAAGGTTTTTTTTTTACCGGAAGTACTATTCGTTCAGACGATGTTTTGACCTAAAAGCGAAAGCGAGTAAAATTGCAGTGTGAACTAACTTTTTCTGAGCGAGAGAAGTTTTTTGATCATGCGCTGCGTTTAGTGAATGACTTTTTGACATTGAAAAGTAGTTTTTGACTGAATGGCACATATAGATAACGGTTTTTAGCCGTTTTTTCGTCTAAGTGGCCTAGTTTTTTTGCTTGTAATTTGATTTTTGTAGAAATAATTTTTAATTAATGCTATGTTAAAATGTAAACCCCGGAAATTGATAGCACAGTATTTTGCATAGCCTGAAATTGCGTTTCAAATGCGAAATTGGCACATATTTCTTGATTTTTTAGTTAATTTTTAGGCTTTTTTTCTATTAATTTCTTCATTTTTGGATCTTTTAGCTGTTTTTTGTCAAAAATCAGTTAATATGGCAACTTCCCTTTGATAAATCATATACTCAATGCCTCTTTCTACCTGGATGTAATTTTGTTTCATAAAATTGTACATTTGCTAATCCGATTTTCGTAGTTTTTTGGCAATTTTTTTCAGTTTTTTGTTTGTATTTTGCTTTTAATTACTAGAAATGGTATTTTGGGGAACATGAGGGACTTTAATTTTGTTTCAATAAAATTTCAATCATTTTTGTGATGTTAAGTTTTTGAAAAAACAGATAAATTTTTTTCATAAATGCAGTCTTAAATATTTTTTGACCACTTTTTTTGCAAAATGTTTCATTGTTTCGTATGTCTGAATTCTGCTTTTTCTTGTTTTAGTCTGTTCAGCAAGTTGGATTTTGTCTCGAATGACTCGTTGTCTTTTCTATGTCTCGAATGCTGATCAATGAAATGTACTGGTTTTTCTCGATTTTTTTAAATTTGATTTTTAACTTTCAAAAGTCAAGAATTGGTCTTTTTGTTACGGTGTTCCTAACATTGTGTCCATGTTCTTCACATTCTCGTTTATATCATTCTAGTTTTGTCCTGGCACCTACTTTCTTATTCGTTATATTGATTTTTTCAGTTGTTAAAAAATTGAATGAATTCAGCTTTTTCTTAGATCTTGGTTTCTTCGGTTTGCAATTGATTTAATTCAAAATAAGGCAGTACTGGGACTTCGCTAGAAAGTCTTTTCCAACATTTCTACTTATTACTATTCATTGCAATTTTCTTCCGGGCTTGGTATTGTTTTTAGACGATTTTTTTGCCTTTGAATATTATTCTGCTTTTTTTTCTGATTAATTTAATTTTTGAATTAGCATGAAATCACGTTGTCTAGCATATATACAACAAGGAAGAATTATGTATTATTCTTATCTTAATTGCCGTGATTAGAAATCTAATTGTAGTGTTTCTCTGATTCTTAATTTTAAGCACTTTTGAATAATTCCTGTCTTTTTTGAAAAGTTTTTATCTGCCGTTTGCTTTCGCGATCTTTTTGAGATTAGAATCATTAATTATCTGAGGGCAATTGATGGCCCTCTCAGCTTTGTCAGGCTATCAGTTTTTTGACCATCCTAAAAATTTCAGACTTTTTAACGTTACCAAACCTTTTCAATAATAAAATTTTGCTGCATTTTCTTTCTCTTGGTGACAGTGGTTTAAATTTCACCGATTTTTAGATCAGACCCGGGATGAGGTAATGAGTTAATGGTTTAATACAAAAGGTAATGGCTTCAGCTTTTCGTGAAGTTTTTTTGGTGCTTCGAGTCGCTTCCGGAATTCTTCCGGCTATATTTTTTAATTAGTCGTCTACATCGATGATTCTTACGACCTGACTTCTTGGAATTGACTTCTATTCCTTTGCAATTAAAATTTGTGTACTTGACGTCATTTCTGCTTTTAGGTCAATTGCGTGACTTACCTCACTCGAAAAAATGACTTCTGAACTCACTTATGAAACTTTAAATTTTATGTATTTTGCATAGCCTGAAATTGCGTTTCAAATGCGAAATTGGCACATATTTCTTGATTTTTTAGTTAATTTTTAGGCTTTTTTTCTATTAATTTCTTCATTTTTGGATCTTTTAGCTGTTTTTTGTCAAAAATCAGTTAATATGGCAACTTCCCTTTGATAAATCATATACTCAATGCCTCTTTCTACCTGGATGTAATTTTGTTTCATAAAATTGTACATTTGCTAATCCGATTTTCGTAGTTTTTTGGCAATTTTTTTCAGTTTTTTGTTTGTATTTTGCTTTTAATTACTAGAAATGGTATTTTGGGGAATATGAGGGACTTTAATTTCGTTTCAATAAAATTTCAATCATTTTTGTGATGTTAAGTTTTTGAAAAAACAGATAAATTTTTTTCATAAATGCAGTCTTAAATATTTTTTGACCACTTTTTTTGCAAAATGTTTCATTGTTTCGTATGTCTGAATTCTGCTTTTTCTTGTTTTCTTCTGTTCAGCAAGTTGGATTTTGTCTCGAATGACTCGTTGTCTTTTCTATGTCTCGAATGCTGATCAATGAAATGTACTCGTTTTTCTTGATTTTTTTAAATTTGATTTTTAACTTTCAAAAATCAAGAATTGGTCTTTTTGTTACGGTGTTCCTAACATTGTGTCCATGTTCTTCACATTCTCGTTTATATCATTCTAGTTTTGTCCTGGCACCTATATTTTTATTCGTTATATTGATTTTTTCAGTTGTTAAAAAATTGAATGAATTCAGCTTTTTCTTAGATCTTAGTTTCTTCGGTTTGCAATTGATTTAATTCAAAATAAGGCAGTACTGGGACTTTGCTAGAAAGTTTTCCAACATTTCTACTTATTACTATTCATTGCAATTTTCTTCCGGGCTTGGTATTGTTTTTAGACGATTTTTTGCCTTTGAATATTATTCTGTTGCTTTTTTTTTCGGATTAATTTAATTTTTGACTTAGCATGAAATCACGTTGTCTAGCATATATACAACAAGGCAGAATTATGTATTATTCTTATCTTAATTGCCGTGATTAGAAATCTAATTGTAGTGTTTCTCTGATTCTTAATTTTAAGCACTTTTGAATAATTCCTGTCTTTTTTGAAAAGTTTTTATCTGCCGTTTGCTTTCGCGATCTTTTTGAGATTAGAATCATTAATTATCTGAGGGCAATTGATGGCCCTCTCAGCTTTGTCAGGCTATCAGTTTTTTGACCATCCTAAAAATTTCAGACTTTTTAACGTTACCAAACCTTTTCAATAATAAAATTTTGCTGCATTTTCTTTCTCTTGGTGACAGTGGTTTAAATTTCACCGATTTTTAGATCAGACCCGGGATGAGGTAATGAGTTAATGGTTTAATACAAAAGGTAATGGCTTCAGCTTTTCGTGAAGTTTTTTTGGTGCTTCGAGTCGCTTCCGGAATTCTTCCGGCTATATTTTTTAATTAGTCGTCTACATCGATGATTCTTACGACCTGACTTCTTGGAATTGACTTCATTGACTTCTATTCCTTTGCAATTAAAATTTGTGTACGTGACGTCATTTCTGCTTTTAGGTCAATTGCGTGACTTACCTCACTCGAAAAATTGACTTCTGAACTCACTTATGAAACTTTAAATTTTATGAACATTTTAATTAAAAATCAATAGTGTGCATCTAAGTAGTTGCAAACTTATATGTCCTAATTCTTTATTATCAGTCTTGAGTTTTTGGTTTCGAATATCAATTTTGAAAAAGCTCCCCTTATAGACCGTATTTGTCATAAAATTGACAGGCCGAATGTGGGTGCAATCAATTCAAGAGAGCGTTAACGAATATTTTCAAAATTAAAAAATTTTTTAGAGTCGTCTTGTTAATACTATCATTAAGAGCTTATGTTATGGGCCGCAAAACTTAAAGTAAAACATTTAAATCAGAATTTTTTGAAGAAAAACATCAAGATTACTGCACTAATTACCAACTACATCTTGAAATCATAATGGCTGGTCTCTTATAACACTTGACTATTTCAAAAAAAATAGTAAATGAAACGTTTCATTGGGACACCACAATGGATTAAACTTTTTTGTTTTAAAATTTGAAGTATTTTGGAATTCTAACGTTCATCACATAGTCAGATTCTTTACTTACCTAATGTAACCAAGCTTTAATTTGAAAATTTTCTATCGTTTGTACACTTCTTAGAGGAAGGCAGAGTCATCAGAGTACCGTCAGAGCTATGTACTTTTGTTAGTCTACTGATGAACCCTTTATATAGGAGTTCTAACTTGGTTAATTAATTGCCCTCAAAATTCATTTTATTTTGTGTATATTGTGTTATTTTTGTCCTTTCTTAATGCTGTTTTTCGTCTGAGCGATTTGTCTTTTTCTCCAAGCAATTAGTTTCTCAGCTGGTAACAACGGAGGGTTTTACTAATTGTCGTAGAAATTTACAAGTTTTCAGGTGTGCTGGTAACCTGAGTTGCTATGGAGGCATTATAAGTTCATGGTGTGAAAAGCATTTTGGGGATATTCTTTTCCCTCGCTCATTGTGGCGAATTTCCTGAGCTTTACCTAGCCACTGCCAGAGCCAATTCTTTGCCAGTTGCTTACGAGCATTTCGTTCTAGTTAATTGGTTTGGTTCAAACCTTTTTGAGATCTATGTTCATTGAGGTGTTGTTTTATTTAAACTTTGCAACGACCAGCTAGCTCTCCGGACAGAATTAAAATGTTCGTAAAAACTTTCCAAATATCTGTCTATCAGATATCTGGTTTTTTGTTCTAATATAGGCTCTGTTTGTCATACTGATTACTCAAACTTCTCAAAACAGAGACAAGGCTCTTTCTTTAATACTCTGCTTAAGTTTGGAAGTATTCTCAGTTGGCTATACGTTTGTTTTAAAATTTGAAGTATTTTGGAATTCTAACGTTCATCACATAGTCAATACTACTCGAAGAGGAGTATTGGTTTTCTTAAGGGTTTTTTTTTTACCGGAAGTACTATTCGTTCAGACGATGTTTTGACCTAAAAGCGAAAGCGAGTAAAATTGCAGTGTGAACTGATTTTTTCGGAGAGAGAGAAGTTTTTTGATCATGCGCTGCGTTTAGTGAATGACTTTTTGACATTGAAAATTAGTTTTTGACTGAATGGCACATATAGATAACGGTTTTTAGCCGGTTTTTCGTCTAAGTGGCCTAGTTTTTTTGCTTGTAATTTGGTTTTTTGTAGAAATAATTTTTAATTAATGCTATGTTGAAATGTAAACCCCGGAAATTGATAGCACAGTATTTTGCATAGCCTGAAATTGCGTTTCAAATGCGAAATTGGCACATATTTCTTGATTTTTTAGTTAATTTTTGGCTTTTTTTCTATTAATTTCTTCATATTTGGATCTTTTACCTGTTTTTTGTCAAAAATCAGTTAATATGGCAACTTCCCTTTGATAATTCATATACCCAATGCCTCTTTCTACCTGGATGTAATTTTGTTTCATAAAATTGTACATTTGCTAATCCGATTTTCGTAGTTTTTTGGCAATTTTTTTCAGTTTTTGTTTGTATTTTGCTTTTAATTACTAGAAATAGTATTTTGGGGAACATGAGGGACTTTAATTTCGTTTCAGTAAAATTTCAATGATTTTTGTGATAAGTTTTTGAAAAAACAGATAAATTTTTTTCATAAATGCAGTCTTAAATATTTTTTGACCACTTTTTTTGCAAATTGTTTCATTGTTTCGTATGTCTGAATTCTGCTTTTTCTTGTTTTATTCTGTTCAGCAAGTTGGATTTTGTCTCGAATGACTCGTTGTCTTTTCTATGTCTCGAATGCTGATCAATGAAATGTACTCGTTTTTCTTGATTTTTTTAAATTTGAGTTTTAACTTTCAAAAATCAAGAATTGGTCTTTTTGTTACGGTGTTCCTAACATTGTGTCCATATTCTTCACACTCTCGTTTATATCATTCTAGTTTTGTCCTGGCACCTACTTTTTTTCGTTATATTGATTTTTTCAGATGTTAAAAAATTGAATGAATTCAGCTTTTTCTTAGATCTTGGTTTCTTCGGTTTGCAATTGATTTAATTCAAAATAAGGCAGTACTGGGACTTTGCTAGAAAGTCTTTCCCAACATTTCTACTTATTACTATTCATTGCAATTTTCTTCCGGGCTTGGTATTGTTTTTAGACGATTTTTTGCCTTTGAATATTATTCTGTTGCTTTTTTTTTCTGATTAATTTAATTTTTGAATTAGCATGAAATCACGTTGTCTAGCATATATACAACAAGGAAGAATTATGTATTTTTTTAATCTCAATTGCCGTGATTAGAAATCTAATTGTAGTGGTTCTCTGATTCTTAATTTTAAGCACTTTTTTGAATAATTTTGACTTTCCTGTCTTTTTTGAAAAGTTTTTATCTGCCGTTTGCTTTCGCGATCTTTTTGAGATTAGAATCATTAATTATATGAGGGCAATTGATGGCCCTCTCAGCTTTGCCAGGCTTTCAGTTTTTTGACCATCCTAAAAATTTCAGACTTTTTTAACGTTACCAAACCTTTTCAATAATAAAATTTTGCTGCATTATCTCTTGGTGACAGTGGTTTAAATTTCACCAATTTTTTTAGATCAGACGCGGGGTGAGGTAACGAATTAATGGTTTAATACAAAAGGTAATGGCTTCAGCTTTTCGTAAAGTTTTTTGGTGCTTCGAGTCGCTTCCGGAATTCTTCCGGCTATATTTTTTAATTCGTCGTCTACATCGATGATTCTTACGACCTGACTTCTTGGAATTGACTTCTTGGAATTGACTTCATTGACTTCTATTCCTTTGCAATTAAAATTTGTGTACGTGACGTCATTTCTGCTTTTAGGTCAATTGCGTGACTTACCTCACTCGAAAAAATGACTTCTGAACTCACTTATGAAACTTTAAATTTTATGAACATTTTAATTAAAAATCAATAGTGTGCATCTAAGTAGTTGCAAACTTATATGTCCTAATTCTTTATTATCAGTCTTGAGTTTTTGGTTTCGAATATCAATTTTGAAAAAGCTCCCCTTATAGACCGTATTTGTCATAAAATTGACAGGCCGAATGTGGGTGCAATCAATTCAAGAGAGCGTTAACGAATATTTTCAAAATTACAAAATTTTTTAGAGTCGTCTTGTTAATACTATCATTAAGAGCTTATGTTATGGGCCGCAAAACTTAAAGTAAAACATTTAAATCAGAATTTTTTGAAGAAAAACAGATCAAGACTACTGCACTAATTACCAACTACATCTTGAAATCATAATGGCTGGTCTCTTATAACACTTGACTATTTCAAAAAAAAAAATAGTAAATGAAACGTTTCATTGGGACACCACAATGGATTGAACTTTTTTGTTTTAAAATTTGAAGTATTTTGGAATTCTAACGTTCATCACATAGTCAGAATCTTTACTTACCTAATGTAACCAAGCTTTAATTTGAAAATTTTCTATCGTTTGTACACTTCTTAGAGGAAGGCAGAGTCATCAGAGTACCGTCAGAGCTATGTACTTTTTGTTAGTCTACTGATGAACCCTTTATATAGGAGTTCTAATTTGGTTAATTAATTGCCCTCAAAATTCGTTTTATTTTGTGTATATTGTGTTATTTTTGTCCTTTCTTAATGCTGTTTTTCGTCTGAGCGATTTGTCTTTTTCTCCAAGCAATTAGTTTCTCAGCTGGTAACAACGGAGGGTTTTACTAATTGTCTTGGAAATTTACAAGTTTTCAGGTGTGCTGGTAACCTGAGTTGCTATGGAGGCATTATAAGTTCATGGTGTGAAAAGCATTTTGGGGATATTCTTTTCCCTCGCTCATTGTGGCGAATTTCCTGAGCTTTACCTAGCCACTGCCAGAGCCAATTCTTTGCCAGTTGCTTACGAGCTTTTCGTTCTAGTTAATTGGTTTGGTTCAAACCTTTTTGAGATCTATGTTCATTGAGGTGTTGTTTTATTTCAACTTTGCAACGACCAGCTAGCTCTCCGGACAGAATTAAATTGTTCGTAAAAACTTTCCAAATATCTGTCTATCAGATATCTGGTTTTTGTTCTAATATAGGCTCTGTTTGTCATACTGATTACTCAAACTTCTCAAAACAGAGACAAGGCTCTTTCTTTGTTACTCTGCTTAAGTTTGGATGTATTCTCAGTTGGCTATACGTAAGTACTTCGATATCAGTTTCAACGAACGAATTGTGCATAACTAATTATGTTTCTGGAAAGATGCCGACATGAAACCTCCAATTATTGTAAAGTCAGTCCGATTTCAGAGTTTTAGGGTTTATTAATTGCTCTCATACTTATGCTGTGAAGGGCGGTTCTTAGATCCGGCGGTTGACTACATCCCCCACTGTTGCCTCCTCCCCCCCCCCCCCCCCCCTATTGCCCCCACCCCACCGAGCTTTTGCCCCCCCACCACACTGTTGCCCACCCCCCTCCCCATCAGACCCCCGGTGTACACCCCACCTCCCGTGGCTACTGACGAACAACCGATCGCTAAAACCACGCAATTTTACACTAAATTTCAAATTTTTTCAAGTTCTTTGAAAATTTTTGAAATTTTTTTGAGTTTCTTCAGCCCTAGGTGTCAAGGAACCTCCTCTAGGGTTTTATATTAGTTTATATTAGGCAACTGCATAGTTTCTAGGGGTAGTGGAATGGTTTCAACATTTTAACATCACGAATTTTAGCATTTTTTTGACAAAACGTGCAAATTAAATTTTTTCAATGTTTTTGACATTTATTTTTCATTATCGGCTTCTTTCCAGACGCAGGAGCCAGAAAACGTCCTTAGGGGTTTGATAATAAGTTACTGAAACAATTTGCCATGGAGGAGTTTTCAATTTTTTAATATGACAAATGGTATCAACTTTTTTTTTTGAAAAAACTTGCATTTTTTTTCAAGTTTTTGTCGGTTTTAGGTTTCTCCAGCCTTAAGACTGGACAAACCTACTCTAGGGTTCAAAAATAGGTACTGTATAATTTCTATTTGTGATGAATTGTTTTTTCAGATTTCAGCACCACGAATTTCAGCATATTTTTTTTACAAAACTTGCAATTTTTAAATTTTTTTAACATTTATTGTCAGTTTATTATCGCTAGTGTCAGTTTATTCGTCATTGTTGTCATTTATTCGTGTTTTTTGGCCTAACAGAAAATCTCCATTAGGGTTTGATAATAAGTTACTGAAAATTGTTTGTTGGCCATGGATTAGTTACAACTTTTATCACAAATGTTAGCAGTTCTTTTAGCAACTTCTAATGTTTTTGAAATTTTTTGTCATTTGTTTGGTTTCTCCAACCTCAACAGCTACATAACCTCCTCTAAAGTTTGAGCATAAGTTACTGTACAGCTACTAGATGTAATGGAAAGATTTTCAAGATTTTAAGATTAGCAATTTTCAAATTTATTTGATTTTTTCAAGTTCTTTTTTTAATATTTTGACTTTTTTAATCATTTTTTCCGGCGGCAGGGTTCTAGGAACCTCCTCGAAGGCTTTATGATAGGCTGTCGCATAGTTTGTAGATTAATGGATTTGTTATCAATATTTTAATCACTCCAGCTCTAGCACTTTTTTGATAAAATATAATGTTCTTTAAATTTTCGGAAAATTATTCTCATGTTCCAAGTTTTGATCTTTTTGAGCCAGTAAAACTATTTAAAGCTTGAAATAGTGATACTGGATGGTCTCGAGACAATGAAATGGTTTTGAAGATATTATTGTCTTGAATTTAAGCAAGATTGTTAAAATTTGCGATTGCTTTCAAAATTTTTGAGATAACTCCAGAGACAAAAATAATTTTGAACATTTCAAATTTTTGCAAATTTTTTAATATCAGTTTTCTATTTGATTTGTTAACTAACTAAGCTAGAAAACTAAAAGTTGCGGAGTCGAACCAAAATAACGCTAGCTTCAATAAACCATGGCTAGCTACTGACGAAGCCAACCGCTCGCCGGAACGTCGAGAGCATTTCGCCCGACGTTAGTCGGTTATTTTTGGGTTATTGATTGATATTACTAATTAAGCTGCTTGTTCCTATATTTAAATTTCAAAAATAAGAACTCAATGATCTCAATTGTCTGCATGTTTTTAATTGCTCGCGTAGGGAAGCAATTATTGTAAACGTGCTTGTTTTTTTTATGCAAAATTTTCGCTTGACCCTTTTGACTTTTCGAGTGACTTTTAAGCCCTTTACTGTTTGTGTTTTGCCTGTTCTAAATTTCACTCTCAATCACAATTTCAAGCAGCTGAACTCAATTGGCGGCAATTTAATACTCAAAGTCAAATAAAAAGTACGCCGAAACTGGAGCAATTTTTCACTCTAAATCTTAAAAGTGGTATATATTAACCTCTAATGTGGTTATTTGAAGCCCACTATTGAACTTCTTAGTCCCATTTAGGCTCCTCTCCCCCTGACTGAAGCAGGGTGCAATTTATTAGAGCTCCCACTAGTCGTACGAGAGCAATTCTTTAACGTTTAGTCAGTTATGCTTTATTTCAGTGTTGCCT
The DNA here is from genome assembly GCF_964194025.1 of Convolutriloba macropyga. NCBI lineage: Eukaryota > Metazoa > Xenacoelomorpha > Acoela > Convolutidae > Convolutriloba > Convolutriloba macropyga. The sequence continues at coordinate 56,075,211 of NC_134469.1, forward strand.
TGCAAAACCTCTGTTAATGATCTTTCTAACAGTTTTTTTATGACCTTTCTAACAGCTATATGGTAGCCAAAAAAAACCGCAAATTTATACTAATTTTCCCCAAAAAATTTTAAGGCTTTTTCCATTTTCTTTTCTTTTTTATGTTTCTCAAGGCTCAAAAGCCAAGGAATCTCCTCTAGGGTTTGGTAATAGAATACAGTATTGTTTCTTGATGTGATGGATTGTTTTTCAACATCACGAATTTTTGCTTCTTTTTACATTTGATGTCCTTCTCCAATTTTTTGCGGACACAGGGGCCAGAAATTTAACAAGTTACTGAAAAACTTTTTTGACCATGGAATAGTTTTCAACTTTTTAATTTCACAAATTTTATCAATTTTTGATAAAACTTGCAATTTTTTTCAAGCTTTTTCAAAAAATTTTCAGTTTTTAGGTTTCTCCAGCCCAGCCTCAGAAAGCCAAGGAACCTCTTGTAGGATTTGATATTTTACTGCGTATTTTCTAGATGTGATGGAATGTTTTTAAAGATTTTAATATCACGGCTTTTAACAATTTTTCAAAAAAAGTAATTGAATTTTCAAGTTTTTTTTGTTTTTGATTTTTTTGGCACCAGGGGCCCGGGTGTCTCATCCAAGGTTTGATAATAAGCTGTTGCATAGTTTCTGCAGTTGATAGAATGGTTATCAAAATTTAAGTGACTCGAGCTGTACCAATTTTTTGATAAAATTTAAGCTTTAAATTTTTTGACAAATTAGAAATCATGTTCCAAGTTTATGGATCTCTAAGAGCCAGTTAAACTGTTTAGGCCTTGAAATAGGGGTACTGGACAGTCTTTTGAGACAATGAGATGTTTCTGAAGGTAAAATAATATCACGGATTTGGCAAATTTTTAAAATCTGCTATTGTATTTAAAATTTTCGAATATTATCCTTTTCCGAGTTTAACGATCATTACTGGCCAACAAAACTTTTAAGTCTTGCTGTTGGGTTACATGACAGAACTCCAGAGACAAATAGTTTTGAACATTTTCACTGCGAAATCTGGAAGCTTTTCTTTTAATTTTAGTTATATTCTGCAAATTTTTGAAATATCAGTTTTGATTTGATTTATTTACTAACAAGGCTAGAAAACTAAAAGATGCGGAGTCAAATCAAGCTAAAGCTAGCCTCGCTAAACCGTGGCTGGCTACTGACAAAGCCAAACGCTCGCCGGTCATTTGAGAGCAATTCGTCCGACGTTATTCGGTTATGTTATTGAATGCATCGCAAATTAATTTTCTGTCTAGTCTTGACTCCGTCTGTTTCAATTTCAGACACATTATCTATGTTTTCCTATATTTGATGAAATTCCATCAAAAATATCAATAGAATATTTTTGCTGTGCGTCTCTTCTGTTCACTAGGTTACAGCATTTTGAACGCTTGGAAAATATCATAGTTTTGTGAGTGTGTATTGATCCTACAAATCATGACTTTGAATGTCAAGCGAAATTCTCAATTTGCTGGATTCCCTTTGACAATCAAGCAGAATTAAATTGTGTTCGTTGACAGAATCTATTAGAAATCGAGAACTGCATTGCGGTGACAGTTGTATGTCAGAAATTCGAAGTGACTTCTGCCAGAGTCATCAGACTTCTGCCAGAGTCATGATACGTATCTTGAAATACAAACGTGCAATTTTAAAATCTGGGACTTTATACAAGAAAATCTGGTCTTGTAGAGTCTAGAACTGGGATGTGGCGTTTTAAATTTCCTCATGCTTGATGCAAGTGCCACAGACTCGTACGAACCTCTAGTGTTTTTTTCGTATACCACTATTCAGATGGTTACAGCGATAGAAATGCGTTCCTTAATGTTTCGCTCCGAAGTGCAAGTGATTTTCTTGAAAACATTAATAATAAACATTATTAATTGAAGCTCTCAGCCGACTATTATAGCGCTCCTATTTTTATTTTTTTACGACTCGAAGAAGAGTAATGGTGATCTATTTTTTTTAAATCGGTCCAGTTGTTCTGAAACAGGATAAAAGGCAATACCGCACGTGCAAAAATTGTGACCGTCTTCTGTTGCTGAACAAAATTGGAGAGTGGAGAAAAGAGAGAGTGGTGTTTTTGTTCATACCAGTTTTCGAAATAGCAAAAGAAGTAAGTGCAAAAAATGCGCTGAGGGAGCTAAAGTTTTTTGATCGTGCTTTTTCGAATCAGTTTTTAATTGCTCTGGAATGAGAAGCAATTATTGTAAACGTATGTCTTTTTTATACAGATGTATTGCTTGACGGTTTTTGCGCTTCTCTTCTAGAATAATTTTTGACTTTTCAAGTGACTTTTTCACGCACTTCTTGATTTTTGAATGATTTCGAGTGCGCTCACTCCGAAATAAAGCTGTTGTTCAAACAAAACCGATTATTAGAGATAACATCAGAAGGCACTGATAGCCGAGTGGTTAATGCCTCTGGCGAGGTGTGGGAATCGGAATCAGGAGGTTGGGGTTCAAGCCATACGTTTGTCGGATGTTTTAGCACCCATAAAAATAATTCACAATGCTCGCCCCGCCTGTCATTCGAGAGCAATTTTTCCGACGTTAGGTGGTTGATGTTTTGTTTTACTTTACTTTTTCGGTAAAGTAGGCTTCTCTTAAACATATTGGTAAGTAAATGTACGTTTGGGAACAATTTTGACCATCTCAATCTTTAGAGTTTCGTATGCAATCTTTTCAATGAGCTTATGCGAGCTATTTTTATGATTTTGCCGTTTTAGACGCTTTTTTAGCGGTTTTTTCTCTATTTCTTGTTTTAAGGCCTGACTTAACTTTTTTAGTTGAAATAAGTTTTTGGGTAAATTGTCGTGGCCTTTTACTTTCGTTACTATTAAACTAAATTTAAGGTTTTGTGCTTGATTTTTCTTTTCGAAGTTTTTTGCCTAGTTGCTTTGTTTTTCTGCCTTTTGGGGTGTTTTTTACGTTCAATTGATTAGTTAGGGCTGTTGGTATGGTTATTTTTGCTAAGTGAAAACAAAATTTTGATGACACTTGTTTTCATAAAATAAGTCAGTTCCGCATTTTTTGCAGTGTTCATTTCTTGCTCATGTTTTAGGTGTTTTTCGATGCATTTGGGTTTCATGTGGACAGGGTGAAAGTTAAATTTTCTTCGGGTTGATGCTGGAGTCTCTCGGCTTTGTTTTTTACCTCGTCGAAAAAAAATTGTTTCGCTTTTCGACATCTTGCGCGAAATCTTTTTTGACTTCTCTAGGCTCTTTTAAGCTCTCATTCTGCTCAAAGTGCTTTTAAACAGCATTTGCTCAACAAATCAATTCAAAATGAACACTCAGTATTAAGAAACGATCAGAAATAGAAACGGGATAAACTCTTAAAGCCAATTTTAAAGGCCCGTTACTTGATCTTTGCTTATAAACGTAGCTACCATCTCTAGTGCTTATTGGCATTGGCAATAGCCCATGTATCCTCGCATTAAATAACACTAGTATGCCTAACCACAAAATGATATAAAAATAGTTCGCACTTCTAAAAACGTTTTCTTACATCAATTCAATTTTTTCTGTTTTTTTTTTCAATCCGAATCGGGTTTATGGCAATCAGCGGCGGCTATTTTCCGGCAATATGCCGGGTTTTTTGACTGGAAAAAAATTAGTTGTGAAGAAGAGCATACGAGGTTGAGTTTATTTGCAAGTTTGTTAAATTTTAACTGAATGAGATACGTGCGGTCATTTGAGTTTTTAGAATTGTTTTACGTAAGTTAAGATATCCCCAATTTTATCAATTGCTATTGAACAAAGTTCATATTAATTATTGTAAACGTGTTGGTTTTTTAATGCAATTTTTTCGCTTGACCATTTTGCGCTTTTCTTCTAGAACATTCTTTGACTTCTCAACTGACTTTCGGTTGCAGCAAAGCAAAGAGAAGGGAATGGTTGCCGAGTGGGCAGTGCAGCTGAATATGGATCGGGAGGTCAGTAGTTCGGATCCCGGCGGGGTCAATTGTTTTTCCACCCACCGGTCGTTCGAGAGCAATTCTTACGAAATTAGTCGGTTTATATTTGTTTAAGGTAGGTGAGATACTGCAATGCGTATAGTTTCATGCCCTGTGTATACAATGTTTGTGTTATCTTTCAGAAAAGGTATGGCAGATGAGCGGCGATTCAGCAAATCTAGTGAGAAGATAGAATCATACGCACTGGACACTAATTTGGGTCTGGTTGCGATGAGTCTAGGAGTTGTCGCTGTTGGAGTCCTGCTGCTGATCTATCTAACTCGTAGGATGGGAGTATTCAGTGTGGAGCAAAGGGACACGGTTGCTGCTGTAAATAACCATCGGGTCATGAATAGACAACCGCAACTACTTCAGCGCCCTGGTCAAAACAGGCGTGGAGGTGGCGGTGGTGCGATCCCTCGATTTGAGGCGGGGGAGGATGGGCCAATGATGGTTATGGATTCAGAGGGTGATTTTTCAGATGGCGAATCGATGGAGGACATGGCGGAGACCTTGAGGAATCGAAGTGGCAAATTAGGTGTGAAGAAAATGAGGAAAATGGAGATGAAAGAGGAGAAACGAAGACTGCGTGAAGCCGAGGTATGATTGCAAAATTATCTCTTTTGATGAATATTGTGTTAGGAAAGGGAATTGGGCAAGCGGGTAAGAGTTTTTAATAGCCGCACACCGATAGCTGGGGCTATTATTGGCCTTCTCTTGGTTTTTTACAATTCAAAGAATTTGAATTGTATTGGTGCGCTGTGTTTTTTTTTTTTTTTTAAGATGTGTTCACACATTTTTCAATGACTTTGATCTTTCAAAACGGGATAAACAGGTAAGGCCCAGCGGGCATTAAGTTTCATTAGAGGCCCAAAGTGGGCTTTAGTAGTCCTTCAAATGCGTATAGTGGTGCAACTGCTGGGATGGCCTTAATTTAAGGTTAAAAGGTCATTTTTAGGAGTTTTTCGGCTCAAAATGGTGCAATTTTTCATGTTTTTTGTAATTTTTTTGAAATTTTGTTTGATTAGTCTCAGTTTGAAGTTTTTAAAAGCTGATGAAGGCCTTTTGTGAGACAAAATTGCTTGTTATGACCTTTTTATGAGCTATATGTCGTGGTACTACAAACACAAACACACAAAATGATACTAATTTTTGCAATTTTTTTCAGGTTTTTTGAAAATTTTTGTCATTTTTTGATTTTTTTAGCCCTGGGTGTCACGAAACCTCCTCTACGGTTTGATGATAGATTACTGCACAGTTTCTATTGGTAATGGAACGGTTTTTAACTTTTTGACATCATGAATTTTAGCATTTTTTGACAAAATTTGCAAATTTTTCATGTTTTTTGACATCTTTTTTGTCATCATTCAAATTGTTTGAGTCCCAGGGGCAAGACAACTTCATTAGGGGTTGGATAATAAGTTACTGAAAAATTTTTAGTTGCCATGGAATAGGTTTCAATTTTTGACTATCACTAATTTTAGCAATTTTTTTGAACAAATTTACATTTTTTTCAGGTTTTTAAAAATTTTCATCGTTTTTTTTTCAGTTTTTCCAGTTTCAGGGACCAGGCAATCTCCTTTGAGGTTTGTTAATAGGGCACTGCATAGTTTCTGGTAACAGTTGAATGCTTTTTAACTTTTTAATGTCTCGAATTTTAGCATTTTTTCGATAAGATCTGCAATTTTTTTAATGTTTCCTAAAGTTTTTTGTCATTTTTTGATATTCGTCCATTCGCAAGTGCAAGAAAACCTATTCCATGTTCTGATAAAAAAAGTTACTGCATGGATTTTAGTTTCAATGGATTTGTTTTCAACAATTTAACCTTTCAACTTTTAGAAAATTTTTGATAGAATTTGCAATTTTTTTCAAGTTTTTTTAAAAATATTTGTAATTTGTTTATTTTTCTTGCCTCAGTAGCCAGGTAACTGCATCCAGGATTTCACAGTATTTTATTAAATAGTTGCTACGGGTCAATATAATGGCTTTCAACATTTTAATAGAACGAATTACTACTTTTTGAAGTTTGAAATTTTTTCTAAAAGTTATTGCCTATCGATCTATGAGCCAATGAGTTTTTTAAAGCTTGGAATTGGGTTACTGGACAGCCTCTAGAGACACAGAAATGATTTTGAAGATATTTAAATCACAATTTTCAGCAACATTTCCTTATGATTTGCAATTGATTTCTTTCTTAAATTTTTGTGTCATTTTCGATTTAATCGATCTTCAAGGGCCAATGAATGTTTTTCAGGTCTTGCATATATAATACTGGACCGATTTCAGAAAAAAAATGGTTTTGAAAAAACTTTTGTAATAGGTGTTTTCAAAGGGAAAAAAAATTTGCCTTAGCTTTAAAAGCTTCAAGAATTTTAGCAATGAGTTTGGTTTTTGTTTAGTTTTGATTCTTTTAGTTTCTCAATTCTTTGATGATTTTTGTGTTCTGGCTGGCATTGTTCAATTGATCTGCTGGTCAGGTAGAGTACGTCTGAGTTTTTCATTCTTTGAATTGTATTTCAGGACTTGTCCTGCTATGTTTTTTTTATTTCGTCGTCATGATTTTTGTTACGACCATATGACGTCACAGCCACTTTTTGTTCATTCGTTCATGCAATTTCAACTGAATTGCATATGTGACGTCATTTTTCGCTCTTAGTGGAGCGAGTTATTTGTTCATGCGCGTGATTAAATTTTTGGTCACACTTGACTTACCTCACTCTCAAAAATGACTTCCTCAATTTGAAATTGACTTTTATTTATTTTAATTGAAAGAGATAAGGTCAAATGGGTGTGTGTCACTCTAAATGAAGGTTATTTGAGATCAGCTAATAGAGGCAGCAATAACATATACAGATTTTTAATCAAACAGATCAGCCTTCAATGAAAAGACGGGTTTTTTTGGTCTGTCTTTTTTACTGTTTTTTTAGACTGCCGATCTACGAATCTATTGCGGCTATTTTCTGGCAATCTGCCAGCTATGTTTCTGGGAATTTTCAATTTATATTTCTTTTAAGGGACATTGAAAAAACGTATTCTTAGGCAACGTATTCCACCTATTCTTGACTTTTTGGTTTTTGCGCTGAAACAGAATGGATCCCTGATTTCTTTTAGCTGAGTAGTTAAATAGGTTTCTGTTGTAACCGAAACCATCGAAAACATTTACATTTCAATGAAAAGTAAAACGGATGCAACATTTTTGCCATGAATTTTAAAAAACATTTTCTTCCTTTGACATCTTAAGTAATGCTTTTAACTGTATCAGAGTTTCTAATTGAATTTACTGGTTTGAAATAGGAGAAATCCTTAGGGAATCAACAGACAAGAAAAATTTAACCGAAAACCACTATTTTGTGAAAACAAGAAACAGACAAATATATTCACTTTTGTTGGCTTCTGTGGGTTTTTGAGAAGCCTAAGAAATGCAAATTGATGGTGTTTAAACCTTTAGCAGTTTGATTACACTGCATTTTTTAAGGAAAATTAGTATATTTCTTTTGAAATGATAAAAAACATTAATTTTTTCAAAATCTTATTCTCAATTTTTGTGAATAGTACGCTTAAGTTGCAAAACTTGTCCTTGCTGTAATTAAGGAACGGACATTTCTAAAAATTTACAAAATTAACCGAATGTCGGGTACGTGAGACAAGAACAACGAAAAAGAATTTGATCAGAAAATTGCGTAGCTAAGCAATATAATCAACAGGTCCGAGCTGAAACAATTAAATAGCCTCCCAAGTGCAATTGATGACTAATAAATTGCGAATTATTAAATTAAGATTTTGTAGGGTTGCTGAACTGTTTGAATGAAAATTGGCACCAAATATGCTCCTGTAGTTTTCTTCTAATTTGCAGGAGTACCGGCCTAAAAACTGGTGAAACGTGACTTTAAACATATTGTTATTAAAAACATCTGTTGATTTTGGAACTTTGTCACTTCTTCATTCTTTTTCTGACAACTTCTCTCTTAGTCTGGATAATGACAGGTCCCATGCAATTTCTAATGAATCAAAAATTAGAGATTCGTGTGTTTAGAGATTCGCTGTTTTAACTTATGGTTTTCTGACTTTGATGCTGCGAGTTTTCATTAAGAACTTAATTTTCATTCTGCTCACTTTCGTGTTTCTTCATTGGTGTATTGTCACACTACCGCATTGTTGACAGGTCTCCTTGGCGTTGAAAGGAGGCCCAAGTAAAAACATGCGATTTTTCAAATAATCTAGTAATTTTTAGATGAAAGCTTACGGTTGTCATGACTTCCAAAATTTGCATCAAAAAATTCAAGTCGCCCGTTTCAAGTGCCATCTGCTTTGTGTTGAAGTACAAGTTATTTTTTCAACAGCCGCACAGCGATAGCTGGAGCTATTATTGGCCTTCTCTTGGTTTTTTTTATTTCTTCAAGATTTTTGTTACGACCATATGACGTCACAACCACTTCAAATCTTTTTGTTCATTCGTTTATGCAATTTAAACCGAATTACGTGCGTGACGTCATTTTCGCTCTTTTTGGAGCGACCTTTTTGTTCATTCGCGTGATTAAATTTTTAGTCACACTCGACTTACCTCACTCTCAAAAGTGACTTCTCACTTTAAAATTAATTTTTATTTACTTTAATTCAAAGAGATAAAGTCAAATGGGTGTCTATCACTCTAAATGAAGGTTATTTGAGAGCAGCTAATAGAGGCTGCAAAAATTTATACAAATTTTTATTCAAAATATAACATAGACTTTAATAAAAAAGAGGAATTTTTTTGTCTGTCTTTTTTACTGTTTATTTTAGACTGCAGATCTACGAAGCTATTGCGGCTATTTTCTGGCATTCTGACAGCTATGTTTTTGTTGTATTATTTTGTTGTTGGTATTGTCTCGTAGTTTTGTGGATGACAGGTCTCATCAGTCCTCTAATGCTGCATTATTAAATTAGTTTGGTGGTTTGAATTTTTTTCTACTTATTCACCAGTTTTTTACGACACTATGGGAGTGTTTGGAAGTTTTCTATCGCTTCATCGTTTGGTAGACAATTAACTCAAAATGTGGATAATCGGAGGAGTAACATTGTGACGCTTATTACCAAGCATCCCGTTGAAGATTAGATCCCCGAGTGACATTGATCTTTCTACCACGAAGACTGAAACGTACTAGTAAGACGAAAAGGGATCATAAGATCTGTTCAACCTTTTTTGTTTGTGCATAGTTTAGTTCTTTTAAAATATTAGGCTACAAAAGCAAATTATCACGCTATAAAATCTTTGATAAGTTTCTGGATGAGAAAATATTTTCCTAAAAAAAAGCAATCGTAACTGCAGGTTGTCTAGCGGGCGAGATAAATCCACGGGACAATTTTTTTTCATTTGTTTCTAGAGAGAAGTAAAAAATTTTAAAGTTGCACCATTAACATTCTGTTCCTGGAAAAGCCCTAAATTTTCTATTTCTAATCAGTAAAATAATTTTTGCAGCCAATAAATGATTGGAAAAGATTGATTTTTTTGGAATTGAATTTTTTGCATTCTGTTGAGAGCGTTTGAATCGCTGCTACAGTGTTTTAGTAGGGTTTTCGTTGTGCAAATTTTCATCCGTGCTGGTGTTGACTTCACTGATAAACAGTTTCAAGTTGAGTTTTGTAGCTCTTGAAAAGGAATTGAAATACCTAAAGATACCTTATATATTGTTGGGTCAGTGCTCGTGTGTAGCTATTAATTGTACCATTTGCTGAATCATAAAGTTTTGAGATAGAAATTTTATTGCGGAAAGAGCCTCTAATTTTTAATAAATTCATGGTAAGCCGATCGCAACAGGGCTGTACGTATTGGGTAAATGTGAAAACGTCGGTGTTATTGCCATCGAAGTTTTCAAAATACCTTGGATTTGCCTCTGAGTTTAAGTTCATGTCAATAACAACTTTGTGGTAATTTTCAAAACAGAGTGGATGAGAGCAGTCTTTGACATCTAGTTTTGTCAGAGAACTTCATTTCAACTGCTCTGAAACAAAATAGGACAAAAACTCTTTTGTTTTTATGAGATTTTTTAATACGATTAGTTCGCTAACAAATTTTAAGGTTTGCGGAAGGGTACCATAAAAAACATACAAGGGCATTGGAAGTTAGATCTAATGAGAATTGTTACTTTTTTCTCGCGACTCTAACCAAATTTTTTAGAAGCATAAAATTTTCAGTGCTTCGAATGTGAGCGTTTCTGTATTTTCAGATTTTTCTTTTTCGCTCGTTCGTCTTTTAAGCATTTGCGTGCAATAATTGGCTGGAGAACAGTTCAATAGTCTTTTCTCAATTAAAATAGTTGAAGCTATTGGTAATTGGGATTAATACTATTATTGAATCTGATAGAGAATAAAAACCACCTACTTTAATTTGGCTGCTGTCTAACTCTGAACCTTTGGGGAAAATATTAGAGTTTCGACTGGTTTGTTGACCTGGAGATTATTAATGTGGAAACTATATAGTGAAAATCATGAACAATTGATTGAAAAAAAATTCAACTTTTTTGTGTTCATCACCGTTTTGGCTCTTATTTGTGGAAGTCTTATATTGATTTATATGAGGGCGGTTGTAATTGAGATTGTTTTTCTCTTATTTAATTGGCATTGATGTCTTCTGTGAACAGTGAATTTTTACCAATGTTATGTCAAATTTACCTCGGTAGCGGTTGTGACCCAAAAGTATTGAACCAATAAGACCGTATTTTATATATGAACCATTTCAAGCTGGTATACAGCCAGCCAGTTTATGTTTCCTATCTCTAAGCCGGCTTTTTAAAATTGTTGGACATTAGTGATGCGTTGCAAGTAATGAACTGTGTCAGTCCGCTATTGTTAGAATCGTAATTTACGTATGTGTAGGCTGAGGCGAGAGTGGAGCGTGCTAAGAGAGATGCGGAAGTTGAAAAGAGGCGGGCGGCCGAAGCAGCGGAAGAAGAGGCAGAGGAGGCTCGATTGGAGGAGGAACGACGAATAGCTGAAGAGGAGAGGAGGAAGAAAGAGCATGAGGAGTACCTCCAACTCAAGGCACAATTCGACGTGGAAGAAGAGGGATACGATGCCAATCAGTCAGCTCAGGAAGCACAAGATCAACTCAACAAGTTCATTGAATACATCAAACTAAACAAGGTACTAGTTAAGAACATGATGCAACCTAAATATGATTCTAAGACCTTGAATTTCAGCACAAGGGCAGAACTGGCGCTTTCTTAAGGTAGACGCAGAAGCTTTTTAAAAGTCGAGCGAACAATTTATTGGTTTGTATGTATACAGGTGATGTTAGTAGCCACCGTCAGCCTTTCAACGGTAATTACGTAGTCGCTCATTTTTTTCATAATCTGTAGAATTTGGATTGTATTGATGCTATGTCTTGTTTTTCTACAACTTTTTCTATTACTTTGAGCATTTGAAACGGGATGAACTGGTAAAGCTCGGCGGGCATTAATTTAAAATAGAGGAAATCCCCTGGCCTTAGTAGCCTGTTAGGTGCTTAATGTGCTGAAACTGCTTTAAGGCCTGAGTTTAAGGTGAAAAGGTCAGTTTCGCTGTTTTTGAGCTCTGAATGTAGCAATTTTTCCGTTTTTGTCAATGTTTTTAAAATTACTTGTCAATTTGGTTATTTTAAAAGTCGTTCATAGTTTATATGTTTGTTATCCTATGTCAAATGCCCTTTAATGCAAATTTAAATGGTTTATTTTGTTTAGTCCAATTTTCAAACCAGAGTCGAAACAATTTTCGCTAATTATTTAAAGTTTTTTAGAAATTTTTGTCGTTTTTCGATTGTTATTGTTTTTATAGGGCAAAGAAACTTTTTAAGGCTGCTAAATGGGTGAATGGAATGATTTTAATAACACTATTTGGATAATATTTTTGCTATTTTTTGCTTATTTTAAATTTTTGAAAAAATTCCAATATTTTTGATCATTGTTTTCACTTTAAGTGATCAATGAAACAGTTTTAGGCTTAAATTTGGATTAATGGATAACTATTGACGAACCAGATTTTTTTGAGGATATTAGTATTAAAACTTTCATCAACGTTCAACATCAATAGAGTGTAGCATTACAGAAGCTATTTTGAAAGATTTTTCTCTGATTTTTAGCACCTATTTTATTTTTGAATTATTTATCTGTTTGGATCAGTTTCTGCCGTCTAATTGACTTGTATATAACCCGAATTTTTATTGTACCGTGCAGGTTTGTCCTCTTGTTTAAAGCCGCACAGCGATAGCTGGGGCTATTATTGGCCTCCTTGTTTTTTTTATTTCGTCGTCGCGATTTTTGTTACGACCATATGACGTCACAACCACGTCAAATCTGCTTTTGGTTCATTCATTCATGCAATTTTATCTGAAGTGCGTGCGTGACGTCATTTTTCGCTCTTGCTTGAGCGAGTTCTTTTGTTCATTTGCGTTATTAAATTTTTGGTCACACCTAACTTACCTAACTCAAAAATGACTTCCTCACTTTGAAATTGACTTTTATTAATAGCCGCACAGCGATAGCTGGGGCTATTATTGGCCTTCTATTGGTTTTTTTATTTCGTCGTCATGATTTTTGTTACGACCATATGACGTCACAGCCACTTTTTGTTCATTCGTTCATGCAATTTCAACTGAATTGCGTGTGACGTCATTTTTCGCTCTTAGTGGAGCGAGTTTTTTTGTTCATGCGTGTGATTAAATTTTTGGTCACACTTGACTTACCTCTCTCAAAAATGAATTCCTCAATTTGAAATTGACTTTTATTTACTTTAATTCAAAGCGATAAGGTCAAATGGGTGGTTGTCACTCTAAATGAAGGTTACTTGAGAGAAGCTCATAAAGGCAGCAAAAACTTATCCATTTTTTTAAATCAGAATATAACATATTTTTAAGGCCTGAGTTTAAGGGGGAAAGGTCAGTTTCGCTGTTTTTGAGCTCTGAATGCAGCAATTTTTCCGTTTTTGTCAATGTTTTTAAAATTACTTGTCAATTTGGTTATTTTAAAAGTCGTTCATAGTTTATATGTTTGTTATCCTATGTCAAATGCCCTTTAATGCAAATTTAAATGGTTTATTTTGTTTAATCCAATTTTCAAACCAGAGTCGAAACAATTTTCGCTAATTATTTAAAGTTTTTTAGAAATTTTTGTCGTTTTTCGATTGTTATTGTTTTTATAGGGCAAAGAAACTTTTTAAGGCTGCTAAATGGGTGAATGGAATGTTTTTAATAACACTATTTGGATAATATTTTTGCTATTTTTTGCTTATTTTAAATTTTTGAAAAAATTCCAATATTTTTGATCATTGTTTTCACTTTAAGTGATCAATGAAACAGTTTTAGGCTTAAATTTGGATTAATGGATAACTATTGACGAACCAGATTTTTTTGAGGATATTAGTATTAAAATTTTCATCAACTTTCAACATCAATAGAGTTTAGCATTACAGAAGCTATTTTGAAAGATTTTTCTCTGAGTTTTAGCACCTATTTTATTTTTGAATTATTTATCTGTTTGGATCAGTTTCTGCCGTCTAATTGACTTGTATATAACCCGAATTTTTATTGTAGCGTGCAGGTTTGTCCTCTTGTTTAAAGCCGCACAGCGATAGCTGGGGCTAATATTGGCCTCCTTGTTTTTTTTATTTCGTCGTCGCGATTTTTGTTACGACCATATGACGTCACAACCACGTCAAATCTGCTTTTGGTTCATTCATTCATGCAATTTTAACTGAAGTGCGTGCGTGACGTCGTCATTTTTCGCTCTTGCTTGAGCGAGTTCTTTTGTTCATTAGCGTTATTAAATTTTTGGTCACACCTAACTTACCTAACTCAAAAATGACTTCCTCACTTTGAAATTGACTTTTATTAATAGCCGCACAGCGATAGCTGGGGCTATTATTGGCCTTCTATTGGTTTTTTTATTTCGTCGTCATGATTTTTGTTACGAGCATATGACGTCACAGCCACTTTTTGTTCATTCGTTCATGCAATTTTAACTGAATTGCATGTGACGTCATTTTTCGCTCTTAGTGGAGCGAGTTCTTTGTTCATGCGTGTGATTAAATTTTTGGTCACACTTGACTTACCTCACTCTCAAAAATGAATTCCTCAATTTGAAATTGACTTTTATTTACTTTAATTCAAAGCGATAAGGTCAAATGGGTGGTTGTCACTCTAGATGAAGGTTACTTGAGAGAAGCTCATAAAGGCAGCAAAAACTTATCCATTTTTTAAAATCAGAATATAACATATCAGCCTTCATTGAAAAGATGAATTTTTGGTCTGTCTTGTTTACTGTTTTTTAGACTGCCGATCTACGAATCTATTGAGGCTATTTTCTGGCAATCTGCCGGCTATTTTTTACTTTAGTTCAAAGAGATAAGGTCAAATGTGTGTGTCACTCTAATTGAAGGTTAATAGAGAGCAGCTAATGGAGGCAGCAAAAACTTATACAGATTTGTAATCAAAATAAAACTTATCAGCCTTCAATCTGCCAGCTATGTAGTTTTTTGCAAGGAGTCTCTGGTTTTGATGAAATTAGTGTCTTTAAACGTAACTTAAGTTTTAATTGTTTTCAAGTTTAATGTAAAATAATTGCCGTACATTGGTTTTTTAAGTGCAATTTTTTGACGAATTTTTTTAGTGAAACTGCTTAATTCCAGTAGGATTTAAACTGTAGCCTATCTTGCTGCTGGATTCCCGAATCATGGGGTTAAAAGTTATATTGAAAGCTTGCTTTTAGTCAAAAATCATTTTGTGGGCTTTGCTTCTGTCTGTTTGTTTCCGGAAAGATATCTGTGAAATGCCAATATGTTTCGATTTTTATGAATTGTTGTGTAATAATCGGTTCTTGTTACTTTGATAGCCAGAGTATCTAAAAACAAATTCTGTTTCGATAATTGTCAATTTCTGTAAATAAATTTGTTTAGCTGGTTGTGTTATCCAATTGTTCTTTTAGTCAATTGATGATTTTTAAGATTTCTGTTCAATTCATTGGATGGTAATTCAGGACTTGTCCTACTATGTTTTTCGCATGACTTTGATTCAAAACGGGATAAGCAAGCAACTCCCAGCGGGCATTAATTTTATTTAGTAGCCCTATAGCTTGCTTCAGTAACCTTCAAGTACGTAAATTGGTGCCGCTGCTTTGGAAGATTCTAATTCGCGGTTCAAAGTTCCTTTTTTAGGAGCCTTTTCTATCCCAAGTGGTCAATTGTTTCGTATTCCAATTTTATTTGTGCGGTCTTAATTTGACCCTTCTTAAAGTTGATAGAGGTCTTTTGCAAGACATAATTAATTTTTATAACTATTTTGTCAGCTAATTGTTTTGGTACTGCAAACGTAATCACGCGAATTGATACTTTCTGGTCAAGTTTTTCAAAACTTTTGTCAATTTTTTGAGTTTTTCCAGCCTTTAGGTTTGATAATAGCTTACTGCATAATTTCTAAGGGCAATGGAATTGTTTTCAATATTGTTATCACGATTTATATTAATTTTTGATAAAAGTTTATTGATAGCTGCCCTCAGCTTCTCAGCCGGCTATTACAGCGCTCCTATTTTTTACTTCGTCGTTCGTTTTATTTTGCTTTTATATTTTTCGCTTTACCTTTGTTCACAGCTTGTTCAACATTTTGCGTGAAATCTCTGAGTTCTCTAGGCTAATTTCACTCTTTTCTCGTTCTTAAAATGTTTTTAGACAGCAGTTGCTCAGCAAAGCAATCCAAAAATAAACAGAGTCAGTATCAAAAACGAAATCAGAAATAGAAACGGGATAAACCCATAAAGCCCAATTTTAGATGCCCGTTACTCGAACTTTGTTCTTAATTAACATTTCTAATACTTATTGGTATTGGTACCTTCCCCTGTGTCGTTTCACCACGAAACAGGTGTATGTTTAGCTCTAAAATGACATCAAAAGAATTTGCACGTTAAAGTTTTTTGTGTACAAAAATCATTTTTTTTTTCATTTTCTTTTTTTTTCAATCTCAATCTTGGTTGTGGGGATCAACGGCGGCTATTTTCCGGCAATCTGAGGGTATGTTTTCAAGTTTCGAAGTTTTTGGTCATTTTAGGAGTTTCTTCGAGCCTTTTGAGCCAAGGATCTTCCTCTTGGGTTTGATGATAGGTTGCTGCATATTTGGTAGGGGCAATGAAATGGTTTTCAACGTTTTAATATCAGTAATTTTGACAATTTGTTGACAAAATTTGAATTTTCAATTTATTCGCAAGTTTTTGTGTTCCGATTTTATCCATCGATACGGGGCAGTGAAATTTCTTGAGGCTTGAAATTGGTACTCAATTGTTTTTGGGGACAATGAATTGATTCTGAAGATGTTAATTTCACGGGACATTTGCAACCGTTCAATAAATTTTGCAAAAATTTTTAGTCATTTTTGAGCCTAGTGGTCTTTATGTGCCAAATAATCTTTTTTTAGTTTTTGCAGATGGTTTACTAAACAAATCCAAGAAACAAAAATTTGGTTTTCAACAGAATTTTAAAGCGAAATTCAGAAACCTTTAATAAATTTTTCAATTTTGAAGGTATTTTTTACATTTCTCGTTGTCTATCTTTAGTGGGCAATGAACCTGGTCACAGGTTCGTTTTTCCGGGTAAAAGCGTTAAAAGTTTTAGCTATATTTTTTTCGTTGAGTTTGATTATTTTCTCATTTTTTGGCACTTTGTTTTTTTGGCTGGCATTGTTCAATTGATCCACTGGTTAGATACTGTAGTTCTTAGTTGTTCCTTCAATTCTTTGGATTGTAATTTCGGACGTGTACTGCTATTTTTTTAAAATTGGGTTTACCTTTTGATTACGTTTTTCGTTTTAAATATGTCACGACTTCTACTTTTCACTCCTGACTTACCTCACTCAGTGTTTCAACTGAATGTATTTTGAAACAGTCAGTTTCAAAAGCGCAAAATCAAAAGTAACGAGATGAACTGATGAAGCTCGGTCATTAAATCACAGTGCATTAGGTTATCAAAGTCCATTAGAGGGATTGATAGCTGACATTAGTATTAAGCATAAAAGCTTTCAGTTTAGAAGTTGAATTAAGTATAGGTTTAGATTATAATAAACTGCACCTCGAATTAGACTCTTCCTTTTCCTTATTTTAGTAGCTGCAAAGCGTTGGCTGAGGCTATTATTGGCCTTCCTTTGTATTTTTTTCGTCGTCAGGATTTTTATTACCACCGTATGACATCAAAATCACTTCAAATCTGCTTTTAATTCATCCGTTCGTGCAATTTGAACTGAATTGAGTGTGTGGCATCATTTGTCCCTTCGGCGAATTTTTTGTTCATTGGCGTGATTTAGTTTTTGGTCACACGTGACAATCTCACTCTCAAAAATGACTTCATAACTATGAAATTGACTTTTATTTACTTTTATTCGAAGAGGTAAGGTCAAGAGTGCGTGTCATTCTAATTTAAGGGTATCTGAGGGCAGCTAATAGAAGCAGCGTTAAGTCAAACCAATTCTTAAAAAAAATTTAACATGTCAGCCTTTAAAAAAAAGTTTTTTTGGTGTGTTGCTTTTACTATTTTTTTGAGACTGCAAATCTACCAAGCTATTACGGCTATTTTCTGGCAATCTGTCAGCTATGTTTTGATGGAAGGCAACGGCGGGTATTTTCCCGCAATTTGTCGGCTATGTTTATATTTGGCAGCTATGGAGTATCGACCGCATTTTTTCTATTATGAATGAATAAACATTCATCAACTTCGTCTGGCATAAAAATAGTTGTTTTTGGCGGTAGCCTGAGAAAGACTGTCTGCATGTTTGATGCAAAAATTTTTATAGGTCGTTAACATCGAGGAGCTTGCCAGCTGCTTCAGTCTTAGGAGTGCAGATTGTGTGGAGCGCTTGAAGTCTTTGCAGGAGTCTGAACAGTTGACGGGGATCTTGGACGACAGAGGAAAATTCATTTACGTCTCAGAAGAGGAGATGCTCAATTTGGCCAAATTTATTTCTCAAAGAGGCAGAATCTCAATATCCGAACTGGCCTCAGCTTGTACTTCCAGGAACATCATATCACTCAAACCAATGTCCACTATTGCATCTTAAAGTGCTCAAAATATGTAATTGCTTGTCAATTAACCCATTTATGTCGATATTTATGTGCATTATGCTTTTTCAAGCTTACTATGGTTTCTCGTCTCAATACTTAAATCAACGCTTCTCCATAAGAATTTTACGTTGTCAAGTCTATTAATGCGCTTTTAATAATGTTTTTGCTGTTTTCAGATCAATGTAGCGCCCTGGACCGCTTTTTTTTCAATTAAAAGCCTGCAAACTCATGTATCTATTGAACGCTATCGGAAGATGGTATTGCTTGGCATTTAAGAGTGACTTGTGATTCAGATGACGCGAAGTGACAGGGCGTTGAAAGCAGTCGACGAACAAGGTACTAAATTCGTCATAATCGATTCCCAAACAGTTGACGCTTACTTACTTCAGTCTCCGAATTCTTCTCAGGCTTCTATCCCAGCCAAAGCAACAGCAGTGTCCAGTGACTCGACAAGGCACAAACGAGTGCCGACTGGCAGCAATAGCAAACAAGCATCAGCCAGTTGTAAGTTAAAAAGTGACAAAAAGCCTATGGAGTTTAATATGTGGATGTTTCAACAAAACCAGGCTAGCTTTGCAGCAATGTCTGGTACACCTCCGCCCTGTCCCGTTCCTCCTGTTCCACCGCCTCCTCCTGTTGCCCAAGTTCCAAATCGGAACTCTACGTCCAAAGGCGGCGCAGCGTCATCTGGAAGCGATCGTTCAACAAATAAAGGTTCCTCGAATGACGCCACTCCTGCTGCATCATCAGCTCTCCCCTTCATGATACCCCCACCGCCTAATGGCATGATACCCCCGCCGACTATGCTACCCCCACCTCCGGGCTTTGAAGCTATATCTCTAGTTCTCCCTGCACCTCCTCCGCCTTTCAACTATTTCAAGAACACCTTAGAGTCCAGCTCCATCTCATCTAGCTTTGGAACTAAAAACTCGTCTGGCAAAAAATCAGAGTCAACATCGTCTTCAGATCACAAACAAAGCACTCAACGGAAGCGTAGCGACAGAGAGTTTAAACATATCAAACAATCGCCAAAAACTGTTGACAGTTCTGATGGCGAATGTTCTCCCGAAGAGGAACCTTCGAAGTCGAAGTCTCGGACCAATAAATCAAGCAAACAGAGTTCAAACAGCCATGAAGAAAATAGTCGGAAGCGTAAGAGAACGAGGGAGCGGTCGTCATCTTGGAGCCAAGATCGAAAGAGGTCAAAAGAATCAAAGAAAGCCAAAAAATCGAAGAAAGAGAAGAAACGGAATAGCATGTCCAAAAAGAAGTCAAAGTTAGTGTGAGCGTTAATTTCGTAGCTGATAATTATGTCTCTGGTTGCTTATCCTTGTATCGTAAGATCCTGAGCATAGATGTAATGATTGTCGTAATTGCATTTGGACGAATTAAACCTGGGAGTTCTTCATGCTGAGAGTAATTGTCACGTGGTTTATAGCATTTATATTAGTCCTGCTGGTCTTTTTAATGCAATTTTTCGTACTTATCCAACTTATCGACTGATCGTTTTTTAATTGCTCTTGAACAAAGTTCATAGCAATTATTGTAAACGTGTGTGTCTTTTTTTATGCAAAATTTTCGCCTGACAATTTTGACTTTTCGAGTGACTTTTACGCCCTTGACATGCGTTTCGCGTGATCTAAAAGTCTCGCAATCACAATTTCAAGCAACTGAACTCCATTGGCGGCAATTTAATAATAAAAGTCAAATGAAAAGTGCGCCGAAACTGGTGTCATTTTTAACTTGATAGTGGTATATGTTAACCTCTAATGTGGTTATTTGAAGCCCACTATTGAACTTCTTAGTCCTATTTAGGCTCCCCTCCCTCCCCCCGACTGATGCAGGCTGCAATTGATTAGAGCTCCCACTAGTCGTTCAAGAGCAATTCTTCCGACGTTTAGTCGGTTATGTTTTCGTCTGTTCGTTTTATTGAACGGATTTCGCTAATTACTCAATACAAAGTTCATAAGTAGGATTTTTTATCGTATACGGGATTTTTGAACATATTGAGAGATATTTCAGTTTGCATTTTGTAATTAACTAATTGAAGCGAGTTTCAGTGTTACCGAATTCACGTTTTCGACCAGTCGACAATTACTCTCACATAAAATCACTAGGTTTTTTAATTGCTCTCAAACGAAGTTTGTAGCAATTATTTAGTCCTCTCGGTCTTTTTTATGCTATTTTTCGCTTGACCAATTTTTCATCTGACGCTTTTGACTTTTCGTCCTCAAAAACGGGATAAACAGGTAGCGCCCAGCGGGCATTAAATGCTCTTAGAGCTTTTCAGCTCTGTTTCAGCTCAAACTGTTTTGGAGACATACTTATGGTGTGAAGAGATTATGGGCGGTTCTTAGAGGCTGAAAACCCCTCCTGTTGACTCCCCCACTATTGCCCCACCCCCCGTGCTGTTATCCCCACCCTCACCCCCTGTTGACACCAAGCCCCCCATCAGTCCTCGGTGCCCCCAGTTTTATTAATTTTTAGGTAAATTTTCAAATTTTTGGAAACTTTTTATCATGTTCCAAGTGTATGGATATTTATGAGCCTGTGAAACTATTTCAGGCTTGAAACAGGGACACTGGATAGTCGCTTGAGACAATTAAATGGTTCCTAAGGTTTCAATATTTTTAATTTTAGCAATTGTTTCCAAAATTTTTTAAATAATTTTGTCCTTTTCTGAGTCTAACGACCATTACTGGTCAACTAAACTTTTTATGTCTCGGAGATGGGTTACTTGATAGAACTTTCAAGACAAAGAATGGTTTTGAACTTTTTTTCACTGCGAATTTGAAAAAAAATTAATTTTGCCTTTTCAGTTTTTCTATATGATTTATTTACAAGGCTAGAAAACTAGAAGTTGCAGAGTCGAATTCCATCATGGTAAATATTCCTTTCCCTCTTTCTCTCTCTCTCTCTGTCGGTTAGGGTTTCTTTCCTTCTCTTTCTCGTTGTCGTTTTATCTTTTTCTCTCCTCTCGCTCTCTTTCTCTCTTTTTTTGTTGATACCGCACTTCAGCTGCTGTTATGTGGCGTAATGTCATCATCTCTGATACCCATTAACAATTAGCTATAGTGGAAATGTTTCTTATCATACATGACTTAACAGGCAGTTTTTAGTACTCTCAGAGCCTTTCAGCTCAATAGTGTCTGATTATGCGATTCACAGAAACTTGTTTTGGAGACTTATAATTATTGTGTGAAGGGTGGTTCTTGGAAATTGATTCCACGCCCCCACCCACCGCTCCAACATCTATCCGCCCTCAATCCTCTTTTGCACCCCCGCTGGATGCATCGCCGCTGCGCTCACCTTACGCCCCTTCAAATAATCTAAAGATAGCTTCACTAAACCCTGGCTAGCTACTGAAAAAGCCAACCGCTTGCCCGTCGTTTGGGAGCAATTTGCCCGACGTTACTGTTGCAAGTTTAAAAGTTGAAAACCTCATTCAGTATCTAAGAATTTTTTTTTAGGAATTGAAATCAATTATCAGTTGGAATTATATATAAACGATTCAGTTTGGATAAGGTCCCCAACGCTCCCGCCATTGATTATTTGAAGAAATAAAGCGTTTTAAATATTTTTATATTATGCGAAGTTTCAAAAAATTGACTGAGAGGTTGAAATGCAAAAAAATGTTGATATGATTATTTCAAAAAGAGTTAACAAAAAAGGTAATGAAACGTTAACGAGTTACCACGAAACTTGTGAAACATCAGCGTTCGGCATTTATAAACAAAATTATTTTCTCTTGAGCAAAGTTTCTCTAAAACAAAGTCTCTAAAAACAGTAGTAACAAAAAAACCAACCGTGAGGCTTGATAATGTTTACAATGTTCTAACTCCGCTTATGCACATTCTTCGCTTAATTAGCTACCAAGTGAAGTAAAGATTAAGAAAATTTTTAATAGTTTCTAAGTCATAATTTTTAGTAGTTTATAAGTCATGAAATCAGTAGTTGCCGATTCAACGATTTGAAGTAGTATCTATGCACCGTTACAGCTCTTCAAGACTGTGATAGAAGTCGCAAACAAAACAAGAGAAACGATAGCAAGCAATGAGTCAAATCGCCGCATGTTAAAAAGTAACAACATAAAACTTTTGTCACATCAAGTTCTGTCGCTTCCCTTCAAAACGTGCTGTTTGATACTGCTTAATCTGAATACTTTAAATGGAAAACATAGAAACTGCATTTCCAAATTGATTTGTCTGGTCGTAGAGGTTTTAGTTTAAAAAAGTAATTTTCAAATAATGATACCGTTTTTGCAAAATTTTAAACCAATAGATTCAGCAGCTCTGTGTCATTTAAAAAGTTAACAACAATAGCGTTTTTGGTCACATTTCAATTTATTTTCAAACAAATTTTATGTGGAAATTTTTGGAAAAAAATGTGGTAAAATCAGCCGATGTTCACAAAATTTAAATATCGATAAGTCCTCGAAAAGGCGAAAAACTATTCAATTACTGATTTTACGCTTAAAGGGTTTTCTAATGATACTACTCTCTGATCGATAGGCCAAAATTGAATCAACGAAGAAATAAACCAAGTGAAACGTTTAATTCTCCCCGTATCAACAGGTAGCGCCCAGCGGGAATTTAGTGCCCTTAGAGCCTTTCAGTTCTGTTTCAGCTCAGACTGTTTTGGAGACTTATACTTATGGTGTGAAGGGCGGTTCTTAGAGGTTGAAGACACCCCCGCTGTTGACCCCCACCGCGCTGTTGCCCCCCCCCACCCCACTATCGCCCAAAACTTCCTCCTTCCCCATCTGCCACCCGGTGCACCGGTGCATTGTTTCTAGTAGTGGAATGATTTAAACATCACGAATTTTAGCTTTTTTAGACGAAACGTGCAAATTTTGACATTTTTTTATTATTCACGTCTTTCCATACGCAGGAGCCAGAAAACATCCTCAAGGGTTTGATAATAAAATGCTGAAAATATATTATTTGCCATGGACAAATTTTTCAATTTTATATGACAAATTTATATGACAGCTTTCAATTTTATATGACAAATTTTACCAATTTTTTTGACAAAACTTGCATTTTTTTGAAAATTTTTGTCGGTTTTTAAGTTTCTCCAGCCTCAAGAGCCGAGGAACCTCCTCTGGAGTTTGACAATAGGTTACTGTATATTTTTAAATGTAATGGATTGTTTAAGATTTTAACACCACGAATTTTAGCATTTTTTTTTACAAACTTGTATTTTTTTTTCAATTTTTTGACATTTTTTGTCATTATTCAGGTTTTTCAGCCTAACAGAAAATCTCCATTAGGGTTTGATAATAGGTTACTGGAAAATGTTTTTCGCCATGGATTAGTTTTCAAGTCTTTTTCACAAATTTTAGCAGTTTGTTTATGCAACTTGCAATTTTTCAAGTTTTTTTGAAATTTTGTCATTTTTTTGGTTTCTGCAGTCTCAACAGCCTCATAATCTCCTGTAGTGCTTGATTATATGTTACTGCATAGCTTCTAGATGTAATGGAATGTTTTTTAATAGCCGCACAGCGATAGCTGGGGCTATTATTGGCCTTCTCTTGGTTTTTTTTTTATTTCGTCGTCATGATTTTTGTTACAACCATATGACGTCACAGCCACTTTTTGTTCATTCGTTCATGCAATTTCAACTGAATTGCATGTGTGACGTCATTTTTCGCTCTTATTGGAGCGAGTTTTTTTGTTCATGCGCGTGATTAAATTTTTGGTCACACTTGACTTACCTCACTCTCAAAAATGACTTCCTCACTTTGAAATTGACTTTTATTTACTTTAATTCAAAGAGATAATGTCAAATGGGTGTGTGTCACTCTAAATGAAGGTTATTTGAGATCAGCTAATAGAGGCAGCAATAAGTTATAAAGATTTTAAATCAAAATATAACAGATCAGCCATCAATGAATAGACGAATTTTTTTGGTCTGTCTTTTTTTTCACTGTTTTTCTTAGACTGCCGATCTACGAATCTATTGCGGCTATTTTCTGGCAATCTGCCAGCTATGTTTCTATGATTTTGATATCAGCAATTTTGAAAAAAATTATTTGCAATTCTTTCAAGTTTTTTGAATCTTTTGTATTTTTTGTATCATTTTTCCGGCAGGAGGGTCCTAGGGACCTCCTGCAAGGTTTGATAATCAGCTGCTGCATAGTTTCTAGAGTTAATGAAATGATTATCAGTATTTTAATGACTCCAGCTTTAGCATTTTAATAAAATTTAATTTTTTTCAATTTTTTGGAAAATTATTACAATGCTCCTGCAATGTTCCTACATGTTCATGGACCTTTATGAGCCAGTGAAACAATTTAAAGCTTGAAATAGGGATACTGAATAGTCTCTTGAGACAGTGAAAAGGTTTTGAAGATATAATATCTTGAATTTTAGATTTAAGCTTTTGTTAAAAGTTGCGGTTGTTTTCAAAATTTTTGAATATTGTCCTTTTCTGAGTTTAACGATCATTACTAGCCAACGAAGCTTTTCAAGTCTTGCAGATGGGACATACTTGACATAACACCAGAGACAAATAGTTTTGAACATTTTCACTGCGAAATCTGGAAGCTTTTCTTTTAATTTTAGTTATATTCTGCAAATTTTTGAAATATCAGTTTTTTTATTTATTTACTAACAAGGCTAGAAAACCAAAAGTTGCAGAGTAGAATCAAGCTAAAGTTAGCCTCACTAAAACTTGGCTAGCTACTGACGAAGCCAAACGCTCGCCGGTCGTTTGAGAGCAATTCGCCCGACGTTAGTGGGTTATGTTTTAATTTACTCAAACTGATTTTTTAGCAATTCTTAGGGTCATGTTCGTCTTTTAATGCTATTTTTTGATTGATTGATTTTTTGTCTGACCATTTTACTTATCGACTAATTTTTAACGATTGACTTGTTTCAACGATATCCTAATTTGGTATAGACAATTAAGACCAAATTTGAATAAGAGTCAGAACTGTACAAACGCACATGACCGAGGAATATTTGGGTGAGTTGGTTGATTTGTTGGATGTATTGCATAAAATATCCGCCCAAAAATGATTCAATATAAATGAACTTCAACACCCGATACACGTTCTTCTTTAATTTGCTGATCCTTCATTCGAACTTTTTGTGATAGAAGCTCATCTAAAATCCTAGTGGCCGAGGTTGCAAAGAATAGCCGGGAAGAAGAGGGGGATGAAGAGGGTGGTGGAGGAGGTGTGGGTTGTTGCGACAACTGGATGCAGGAATTCTATGAAGAAGAGGTCACTCTATCAGACGGGGAGGAAGGGGACGAGAACACGTTATCCTCTATCTCAAACTCATCTCTGTCAAGCTCAGGTTCTTAGTTACAAGGCATTTATTCACTCAACATGCTGCATCTTGTACAAATTTATTTATAAATATAAGCTGCGCGTAGCTATATTGCAGTGCTCGCGGTTTTTTGCGAATTTGAGGTGTATTGGTTTTCTTTTACCGTAAATAGTTTGTGTTCAAACGCCGTTTTGCCCTAAAAGAGAAAGTTAATGAAATTGCTGTGCTCCAATGTTTTTCTGAGCAGAAATTTTTTTTGTTCATACGATGCTTCGGTTAAATTACTTTTCGACTTTGAAACCTTTTTGAGAGTGTGTCGTATATAGCTAAACGTTTTTGGCATTTTTTCGGCATTCGATACATTTGTTTTGCCTGTAGCGTTTTTTGTATAAATGTCTGATTTAATGCTGCATTAATATGTAACACTCTGGCATTGTCATTACAGCGTTTTTGAGGGCCTAAAAATTGTTTCAAGCGCAAAATCGAATCATATTTGTCAATTTTCTTAATTTTCTTAATTCTTTTTTCCAATAATTTCTGTATATTTTGAGTCTTTGAACGGACTTTTTTGGAATCAGTGTAAATGTTAGTGGCACTTTATTAAATCAGACATTGCATTTATTAGTTTTATAAACGTGAGATGCTTTTTTATTCAATTTTTACATTTACAAAACCGATTTTGACGGCAGTTTGTTCAACTTTCCAACTTTTTTTCTAGTTTTTTTCCATCTCGTATTTCCATGAGCAACCCTTTTGTGCACCTTAGGAGACTTTGTTTTTGTATTATTGATAATTCAATTATTTTTGAGGCCTGAAGTTTTTTTAAATTCCATGAAAATTTGCTTTCTAATGGAGATTTTAACAATATTTGGACATTTTATGCGTAATATTTTTAATTGTCCCTCAAACAAAGTTTGTAGCAACTATATAAGGGTTGGGTCTTTTTATGCAATTTTTCGCTATACCGATTTCTTCGTCTGACCTTTTTAACTTTTCATCATCAAAAAAGTGATAAACAGGTAAAGCCCGGTTCCTAATCTTAATGGTAAGTTCCTAATCTTAAAGTTAGTTCCTGATCTTGCTCTGTATTTGTCAGTTCCTACAAAATTTTTAACCCTTCACATTTTTTCTAAAAGACTTTTTCATTTTGTTTGCTGTTGATTTCATTTAATATAAAGTAGATCTTAGATTTTTCTGAAATTGCTGTATGACCTCTTTGGTTTAATTTTTATCGAATTAAGTGACTGATATTTTCTGCGAAATATCTTGGCTGTAGATTTTTGTAACAAATGACATTCGATCCGCTCAAGTCCACTCAAATCAATTTTGTAGAGAATATGTTAGTCTATGTCGTCTTTTTATGCAATTTTTGCTTGAGCAATTTTTGTCTGACGCTTATGATTTTTTGTGATCAAAAACAGGGCAATTGTGCTTAAAAACAGGGTATTGAATTACAGGAGATGTAGAGTTTTTCTGGTTTCCAAGTTACAAATCACCTAAGCTGTTGAGACAACTTAAGATCATGGTGTAAGTAGAAGTTTTAGACTTCCAAATTACCTAATGCAATTGAAAATGAACAACAATTGGAAAGTAATTGAAAATAACAGAGCAGTATCAAAAAAACGAAATCAGAAATAGAAGCGGGATAAACCCATAAAGCCCATTTTTTTGATGCCCGTTAGTCGAACTTTGTTCTTAGTTAATATCTGTAATGCTTATTGGTATTGATACTAGCCGGGTCAGTTCGGTTTCTCAAAGTCAACACCCTCATGCTTCCCAATGTCATTTGAGTTATAGAATTCAGTACATAGTTCTGAATTTTTATTCTTTTTTTTACGTAATCAAATATATTTGAATAATACAAAACTGTTGGCTTTGAATATTTACAGTGAATTTTCTCTCTGAATTCATGGGGATAAAATTTCTTTGATGTTAGTTTTATATGGTTTCTTTTTATGAGCTGGTAATTACTTTTTGCTTGCTTCAAAGATATCAATGCTGAAATTTTTCTCTTTACAACAAGAGATTGGTTTTAATGTTTTTAATAGCCGCGTCAGCACTTCCAGGCGGCTATTATTGCGCTCCTAGTTTCTTCAGATTTTTGTTTAGTCTTACCCTGACTTCTTGGAATTGACTTTTTCAATGACTTCAGTGACTTTACTGCTTTGCAGTTAAATTTTGTGTTCTTGACGTCATTTCTGCTTTTAGGTCCATTGCATGACTTACCTCACTAGAAAAATGACTTCTGAAAAAATGACTGAACTCTTTTATGGAACTTAAATTTTGTGGACTTTTACTTATTAAAGGTCAATAGTGTGCATCTAAGAAGTCCCAAACTTATATGACCTAATTCTTGAGTATTAGAGACTGGTTAATCTGTATCTCCTTTCTTTAGTTGTTTCAATTCTTGTCAGGCCACAGGCTTCTAGCGCGGCTTTTTTTCCGACAATCTGCCGGCTATGTTTCAATTATTGGTGCGTCAAAAAATAATCAATCCCAGATTTTAAAAATAATGGTTCATTTCAAATCTGCTTTGCAACGTTTTTTCGCTTGATTTCATGATTGATTTTTTGTGTGACCTGTATTTGAGTATACAAAGGTGGTATTGCTGGGTGGTTGAGGTTGCTGACTCATGGGAAACATGGTTACGAACCTCTCCATTTTCGGAAATTTTTCAGCCCAAAAAATTTGTCTAAAATACACCTCCCTGAGATTTAATTTGCCCACCCTGTCGGGACTAGATTTTGATAATGCATGAAGGCGTCTCATCGCATGCGTTTCCTCGTCTGAACAACAACTGTTATGACTTTTCGTCCTGAGAAACGGGATAAATTGGAAATCTTGGGCGCATTGCGATTCTGAGCAGTTCTTGAACTGCTGGGGACATTTTGGGGTAAAATTTGTGGCTTGTAGGTCAATTATGAGAGTTTAACACCCCCAGTGAATCCTGGTGTGTAGGCGTGATTTCCCGTTGTAAAAGGCACTTATAGCCTGCCTTAGTTAAATGTAGCCGCATCAAACAAAGACGGGGGTACGCCAATTTCAAATGAGTTCGCCCGACAATAGTGCTTGTTTTTGTCTGTCATACCAGCTAGTATTTCAAATTTCAGTATATCTGGAGTGAATACTTGCCAGTTCTTACCCCTGTTAAGTTAGTTTCATCAAAAGATGTTTTAAGTTCTTGTAAAAAGTTTTCCCGTGAGTTTGGTTCTCTTTGATTGTCAGGAGTGTACCTCATAAAAAGGGGTTGGTGCAAACTTGAGAAAGAGCGAGGAGTTGATATGCAAATTTTATGATGATGATAAAAATATTTAGCAGTTTTCTGGTCTCAAAGTTCTTTTGAACTCAAATGTTCTTATGATTAAAAGTTTTTGTTGGAATTTCGGTGTGCCTGAAGAGCCGATGCTTAAAACTACTGGTGGCGCTAATTTTTCTTAACTAGAGTAAATTCAAAAGTGGAAGCTAGAAAGAGTTGTTAATTGCTCTTGAACGAAGTTCAGCTATTGTTGTAGACGTGTGGGTCTTTTTTATGCAAAATTTTTGCTGGACCATTTTGCGCTTTTCTTTTAGAAAATTCTTAAGTGACTTTTTCACGCTTTCGTTCTTCTTTTTTGAGTGATCTCTATTGCTCTCTCAGAAGTAAAGCTTGTTGCTAATTTAAAGTTGGTTGCAGCATATCATAAATGAGGGGCAAATATCACAGGCGGCAGTGCATAGGGTTGTTAAGAGGGAAGTTAAAAGTTCGAATCCTGGTAATGTAAAATGTTTTTCCAACCGTCTGTTGTTCGAGATCAATTCTTCCGACATTAATCGGTTTATATTATTCATTGCTGCAATCAACTGATTCATTGATCTTAATTCCAAAAAGTTCTTATAGTAGGAATTTTGGGAATGACTGCAGCATAATAATGGAAAGTTTTGATGGAAGAATAAATTTACAAAAACACTTGCGTTGATTTCCTCCAATAGCATTTACTTTTGATTTGAGTATATTATTAATAATGCGCTCTTAATTTGTTCAAAGTATGCAAGAGTAATGTTTTACATTTTAGTACCTGCAAATTATGGGCTAAAATTGTGGGAGATAAAACGTACAATCTGGCTGTCTAATGAAGTAAAATCGCTAATGATAAAAGCCGATCTGCTTTGCGCTTACGCCTAAGGACTTGTACTTCTTACCGATCTCAGAGTTTTTTAAGTTATATCTGGTTTTTGCAATTTTTTCCAAAGTTCACGATTTTTGAGTTTTTGTTTTCGCTTTTGTTGAGGTCATTCGTGAGGTCATTTTCATTCTCCCTGTGTAGCTTAGTTATGCTTAATTTTCCCCAATAATTGTTCCTAGCACCAATAGCTACCTAGCTTCCCAAATTTTGTTTTGCTTACTATACTTTGAGGGGGTACGGTCAAATAGTCTTTAAAGATGGAGTAAGCTCTGATTTGTCAAATTATCGATCAATATGACTGCAATCAACATGAAGTGAGGTTTTCTCAAAGAATTGATCACAACAGATTAGCAAGCTAGAGATTTTTGGTTTAATCTATTCAAAGCAGTTTCAGAACAAAACATTCAGCTATCTATGCAGTTGCAAAAATTGTTTAAAGTGTTAGATTCAGCAGATGTTAAATTTCCCATTTTGCATACTGATAGACCTAAGAAAGCCTTCGATAACTTGATCATGGAATTTTGCTCTCAGAACTAAATGGCTTTGTACTAAATGGGCCCATTTTCTCTTTGCGACAAGATTTCTAAAAGTTATAAAACGGCATATGTATGGAAAAATTGTTCTCCGATGCTTCATTTTTTTGCGGCCTGAAATTTTTTAAATTTCATGAAAATTTGTAACAATTTTAACAATATTTGGACATTTTTTGCGTAGTATTTTTAATTGCCCCTCAAACGAAGTTTGTAGCAACTAGATTAGGGTTGTGGTCTTTTTTCTTTGACTTCATGGGTTGTGGTGAATTTTTTCTTTGAATTCATGGGCATAAAGTTTCTTTCTGATGGTTTCTTTTTATGAGCTGGTAATTACATTTTGCTTGCTTCAAAGATATCAATGCTGAAATCTTTCTCTTTACAACAAGAGATTGGTTTTAATGTTTTTAATAGCCGCGTCAGCAATTCCAGGCGGCTATTATTGCGCTCCTAGTTTCTTCAGATTTTTGTTTAGTCTTACCCTGACTTCTTGGAATTGACTTTTTCAATGACTTCAGTGACTTTACTGCTTTGCAGTTAAATTTTGTGTTCTTGACGTCATTTCTGCTTTTAGGTCAATTGCATGACTTACCTCACTAGAAAAATGACTTCTGAAAAAATGACTGAAATCTTTTATGGAACTTAAATTTTATGGACTTTTACTTATTAAAGGTCAATAGTGTGCATCTAAGAAGTCGCAAACTTATATGACCTAATTCTTGAGTATTAGAGACTGGTTAATCTGTATCTCCTTTCTTTAGTTGTTTCAATTCTTGTCAGGCCACAGGCTTCTAGCGCGGCTTTTTTTCCGACAATCTGCCGGCTATGTTTCAATTATTGGTGCGTCAAAAAATAATCAATCCCAGATTTTAAAAATAATGGTTCATTTCAAATCTGCTTTGCAACGTTTTTTCGCTTGATTTCATGATTGATTTTTTGTGTGACCTGTATTTGAGTATACAAAGGTGGTATTGCTGGGTGGTTGAGGTTGCTGACTCATGGGAAACATGGTTACGAACCTCTCCATTTTCGGAAATTTTTCAGCCCAAAAAATTTGTCTAAAATACACCTCCCTGAGATTTAATTTGCCCACCCTGTCGGGACTAGATTTTGATAATGCATGAAGGCGTCTCATCGCATGCGTTTCCTCGTCTGAACAACAAATGTTATGACTTTTCGTCCTGAGAAACGTGATAAATTGGAAATCTTGGGGGCATTGCGATTCTGAGCAGTTCTCTTGAACTGCTGGGGACATTTTGGGGTAAAATTTGTGGCTTGTAGGTCAATTATGAGAGTTTAACACCCCCAGCGAATCCTGGTGTGTAGGCGTGATTTCCCGTTGTAAAAGGCACTTATAGCCTGCCTTAGTTAAATGTAGCCGCAACAACCAAAGCCAGCCGTACGTCAATCTCAAACGAGTTCGCCCGACGTTAGTGCTTGTTTTCGTCTGTCATACCAGCTAGTATTTCAAATTTCAGTATATCTGGAACGAAAACTTGCCAGTTCTTACCCCTGTTAAGTTGGTTTTATCAAAAGATGTTTTAAGTTCTTGTAAAAAGTTTTCCCGTGAGTTTGGTTCTCTTTGATTGTCAGGAGTGTACCTCATAAAAAGGGGTTGGTGCAAACTTGAGAAAGAGCGAGGAGTCGATATGCAAATTTTATAATGATGATAAAAATTATTAAGCAGTTTCCTGGTCTCAAAGTTCTTTTGAGCTCAAAAAATTCTTATGATTAAAAGTTTTTGTTGGAATTTCAGTGTGCCTGAAGAGCCTATGCATACAACTACTGGTGGTGTTAATTTTTCTTAACTAGAGTAAATTTAAAAGTGGAAGCTAGAAAGAGTTATTAATTGCTCTTGAACGAAGTTCATAGCAATTATTGTAAACGTGTGGGTCTTTTTTATGCAAATTTTTTGCTTGACCATTTTGCGCTTTTCTTCTAGAAAATTCTTCTCAAGTGACTTTTTCACGCTTTCGTTCTTTATTTTTGAGTGATCTCTATTGCTCTCACTCAGAAGTAAAGCTTGTTGCTAATATAAAGTCGGTTGCAGCATATCATAAATAAGGGGCAAATAGCACAGTCGGCAGTGCATTGCGTTGATTTCCTCCAATAACATTTACTTTTGATTTGAGTATTTGCTTAATAATGCGCTGTTAATTTGTTCAAAGTATGCAAGAGTAATATTTTACAGTTTAGTACCTGTAAAGTATGGGCTAAATTTGTGAGAGCTAAAACGTTCAATCTGGCTATCTAATGAAGTAAAATCGCTAATGATAAAAGCAGATCTGCTTTGCGTTTATGCTTAGGGACTTGTACTTCTTACTGATCTCAGAGTTTTTTAAGTTGTATCAGGTTTTTCTATTTTTTTTTCAAAGTTCACGAATTTGATTTTTTGTTTTTTCGCTTTTGTTGAGGTCATTCGTGAGGTCATTTTCATACTCCCTGTGTAGCTTAGTTATGCTTAATTTTCCCCAATAATTGTTCCTAGCACCAATAGCTACCTAGCTTTCCAAATTTTGTTTTGCTTACTATACTTGGAGGAGGTACGGTCAATTAGTCTTTAAAGATGGAGTAAGCTCTGATGTGTCAAATTATCGATCAATATCACTGCTATCAAAATGAAGTGAGGTTTTCTCAAAGAATTGTTCACAACAGATTATCAAGCTATAGAGTTTTGGTTTAATCTATTCAAAGCAGTTTCAGAACAAAACATTCAGCTATCTATGCAGTTGCAGAAATTGTTTAAGGTGTTAGATTCAGCAGAAGTTCAAATTTCCCATTTTGCATACTGATAGACCTAAGAAAAGCCTTCCATAAATTGATCATGGAATTTTACTCTCAGAACTAAATGGCTTTGTACTAAAGGGGCCCATTTTCTCTTTGCGCCAAAGATTTCTAAAAGTTAGAAAACGGTGTATGTTTGGAAAAATTGTTCTCTGATGCTTCAATTATCTTTGCGGCCTGAAGTTTTTTAAATTCCATGAAAATTTGTTTTTTAATGGAGATTTTAACAATATTTGGACATTTTATGCGTAATATTTTTAATTGCCCCTCAAACGAAGTTTGCAGCAACTATATTAGGGTTGTGGTCTTTTTATGCAATTTTTCGCAATTATTGAAACTGTCTTTTATGCAATTATGAAACTGTTGATCATTTGTATGTTGACTTAATTTGAATTAATTTGAATTAATTTGAATGTATTTCGACTTCATATTTACGACCTTCTGAAAATTGTTCTGCGTTGTAAGAACAAAATGAACCCGCAAGACCATCTAATCTTTGATAGTCAGTTACAAAATTTTTTATTCTAGAAGGTATCTTCAATTCTTTGTTGGTTCTTCGTGCTACTCCCTTGGCCTCTTGCTGGCCCTGGGTTCCTCGTGTCAAGGGCGCCAGGCTGAGGGCTGGATGGGGGAGCGCTGAATGGTATTTAGGTTCCTTCTGGCTTTCCGCAGCCCATTTTGATGCCGTAGCCTCTTGGGCTTCAATGGAGGGTAGTATGAACTGGGGGTTGATTTATTATTTCCCGGCAATTTTTTACTGAACCTTTACATCCTCCCTAATTTTATAGGCACTTGGAAGATGATTTTTTTGAATGAAACTATTTGTACAAAAATTTTCATTTTGTAATTTATTTAAACAATGATGTGGTTCTGTGAGGGTGATCACTTGCCTTAATTCAGATGTAAATAAATTGCTTATTGATTATATTCATATTAAATGTTGTTCATCTATAAGGAAATTATTCACTCCTTTGACAAATTTTTCTAATTTATCGTACGGCCGATATCGTAGCATTTAGAACGAAGACATGAAATACTTGATTTTAGTTTTTTAGGTGTTTTTTCACAAATACTTTGGTACTCTAATTCTACGAAGCAAAGTAGCCCAAAATCTGCCGCTTTAAGGCGTGAGACTTCACTATTTTTTGATATCGATTGACAAACCAGATTTTGGGCATATCGTTAGTTTTCGAGAAAATTTATGTCATTCTGTGGCAGTTATTTTTTAAGTATTTGTTTAACTTTCTATTTGCACGCTCCCTTTTAATCCTTTTGCTCGCCTTTTGTTCATTGGTCAATTTCGTTTCTCGAATGAATTTTGAATGTGTCGTCAATATTTCGTCATTATTGAAGCAAGGTTCATACTAATAGTGGCTACAAGTCTATCGTGGCTATCGGTCAGCTGTTTGATGTGCTACAGCTTTGTTTTATGTATCGTGGGTTCGCAAGATGACTTTTTCGACCATGTTGGGTGGTTGGGGGAGGTTTTGTAATAAGTTTTGCGGCTTTCTTCTGTTATGGTGACTTGAAGCGTTTATAGCTTTTTAAGCCAATATTTTCAGTTTATTATCCAAACTGGATTGTGTGGTAAGCATATTCTGTTTTATGGTTTTTGTAATACCGATGGTTTTCTGTTTTGTTGGTTTCGCCATCATTGACTTCACAAAATTAACAATTAATTGAAGAAACGTTGTCTTATTTTGATGGATATTGTGTATTATTAACGTTTACTAGTTTTTACCTTCATAATGATGGCATTCGTTGTTTCCTTGTATTCATTTCAAATCAATTAATGCCCCCTTTTTATTATTTTATTTGCTGAGAGCTAAGTTACCATTGACAGTTTGTGGTAAAGTGGCTGGCTAGGTTTGCAAGCATTCAGAGTTTTTTCGAGCGTAAGCATGTGGAGTTTTCCGTCTTTATTCTAAAGTGTATACTAATCGAGACAATTTTTGACTGCAGATTGAAGGTTTTATTTTTTTTATCTGTTGAGTGCCTTGTTTTTTCTTGACCTTGAAAAGGAGGCAGTTGCCGTATTAGAATAATTAGGTTTCGGAGGGAACAGATGTTGAGGTATCGTTTAAAAAAACTGCGCATATATCAAATGAAAGGTTGCACCAATCTTTTTTGAAATTGTTTTGCTCTGAAGATAGTTTTCTGGACGGTGAAGAAAATACTTTCTAGGTAATAATTAGTGGTTTCTATTGCTGGAACTGAATTGAGAAAGTTGTGTGAATTTTTAATTAGTTTGTGTTGCAATTGTTTTTGCCAATAGCTTGGCGCCAAAACAACTATAAATGCAGCCTTTCTATTACTGTTAATGCCATTAGCGTCAGCTCAAAAAATATAAAACTAGAAATTAATTTTGAATAAATTTCAATTTTTCGTAGAGAACTTCAGGACATTAGTGACCAAGATTTAATTCAAAGATAATTTCGAAATAATCTTTGAATTAAATCTTGGTCACCAATGTCCTGAAGTTCTCTACGAAAAACTGAAATTTATTCAAAATTAATTTCTGGTTTTATTTTTGAGCTGACGCTAATGGCATTAACAGTAATAGAAAGGCTGCATTTATAGTTGTTTTGGCGCCAAGCTATTGGCAAAAACAATTGCAACACAAACTAATTTGAACCATTTTTCAAAATAGTCCAGTTTTCTTTATGTTAAGGAAAAGATTGCAGTTAAGTGCGTTTTAAATGCTGGCATTGATAACGTAATATTAGGTTGTTGAGCTCAGTTCCGTAGGTCTGTTTCAACTCCGAAATTTTGCCTTCGAGATATTGGTCTCATATTTTCCTTATTTCCAACTCAAACTTCGGTAGTGATTTTAATCATTTTGCGGCTCAATATTTTTGAAGTTTAATTCTCTTATAGAGTTATAAATCGGTGTTTGTACAATTCTTCCTTTTCTCGATAGTTGTGCAAGTCTGGTAGTTCGACTAATTAACTCATACGTATATTATCAAGTAATTTCATCTTGCGGGCTTTTTTGACTATTTTAGAATAAGTTAGGTTTTGTCATGAGCTATATTTGTCATTTGCCGTGTTAGATAGTATTTTAGCTATTTTATTTATTTTGATGTTTTGTCTGCAATAATTTTTTTGCTTGCAATTTCATTCTTCAGTAGTTTTTGTGAGCTTCAGATTTGCTTGCCATCATTTAAATGTTATTTTTCTCAGAGAAAATATCAGATGGAATATTGTCATTTTTTGCCATGTTCGTAGTTTTGTAAGTTTCCTTAATTCTCAGTTTTTTATGCCTTAGAAATAAGTTTTCTTGTTAGACGGCTTTTCTTTTTACTGTTCTTAGATTTGTACTGTTGACAGGAGACTGTTGATGTTTTCATCATTCTTTTTGTGGTAAATGAAGGATATTTGTTTTTTAATTTTTAATTTTTAATTGCTCTGAAAAGAAGTTTGTAGAAATTATACGAGTCCTAATTGTCCTTTATTGCAATTTTTTGAACCAATTTTTCGTCTGATTATTTTATTTTTTGTCTGGCCATTTGACTTCTCAAAAACAAGAGAAACAGCCTGGAGGTAAATAGGTTACTTAGAGCCTTACCGTTCACTATTCTCTAGGTACGCGATTCACCAAAACTACTTAAAAGAAACAAGTTAATGGCATTAACGGTGGTTCTTGAAGAATTTGTCTCTCCCGTAACCCCTCCTCCGATACCCTCCCGCCCCGATTGGTGATTTTAATCAAGCTCGAGTAGTAAATTAGGCGGAGAAGCGATTAGGTTTGAAGCATTTTCAAAGTACCTTTAACTAAACGGAGAAATTGCTATTTGAACGAATTCTCGGTTTTTGAAAGGCATTTTTTTCACATGCGGTACTTTCAGTTCGGTTGGCAGTTTTTCTTCTCGTCGGTACTATTAATTTGATATATAAATGTGCGAATGGCGCGTATTTGCATTTGTTTGAATTCACCAATGGGCAGCTTATGCTTTTTATGATTTTGACTCTTAATTGTTTTCATAAATTTTTGGCGGATTAACATTATTTGCGTTTTACCGTTTTTTTCAATTTTATTTCTGTTGTCTTTTGAATTAGTGTCATTAATGACAGGTCTTATTGGTTGCCAATGAGGCATAATTGAATCTAATTAATTGTTCGAATTTATTCCGAATCTCTTATTGTATTATAATTTTTTCTCCTTGGAGCCAGGACTTGTAGATTGCTAAAAGTGATAAATATAGTCAATTTAATTGTTTCAGTTAACAGCTAATGCTTTCTATGACTTGGACATACATTTTTTTCAAGAAACATCGAATTTGTGAGTTCTACAAGTTTTTATTTTTCATTTTGTTATACGCTGTTCGTTTTCAAAAATAACGGTTTTTAAAGTTTGCTGGTATTTGTTGTACTTATTGATGTCTTAGCACCTAATCTCATGAATAACAGATAACATCGGTTGCTAATGAGGATAAGGTAAAGCGAATTAGTCCCATGAGTTACCGGCAGTCTTTTTCTGATTTTTGACACTTCTGGTCTTATCGCTTGGTCAGATAAATAAGTTCTTTTTGATCTAGTGCTGCGTGTTAATTCGTTGGCTCCACCTTTAGCTAACAATTTCATTTACTCAGATCTTTTTTTTTCGAATTGTTTGATAATTTTCTGTTTTTCCTTCAATGGAAGTTTTTTTGTCAATATTTCAGCCATTACATTTGCAAAAAGTGCTTTCAAATTTTTATGTGTCTGAATTTGTTTGAATAGCTGTGTTTAAAGGCTTTGGCATGTCTTCGTGAGGTTCTCTCAGTTTCAGACACTGGTTTTTAATGGTATTCTGAATTTTGCCAATTTCGATATAATTATTTCGTCTTTTCTGCTGTGACTCACACAAGATTGATGTTTTGTGTACTCGTTCTGAGGATGCGCTCAGTCAATTTATTCAGGAGTGTTGTTATGGTCAGTAATTCTTAATCCACCAATGAAACTTGTAAAAAAATTCGTAGCTATTTATTTTTTTTATTCATTCTTGCTCATTTGGAGTCATTGGTTTTGTTGACTGTCTTTGTTTGATGTTGTCTTAAAATTATTAATTTTCGGGTCATGTTTAATTATTTGTTTTGATGATGAGTTACAATTGACAGTTTGTGGCGAAATGGTTGGCTAGGCTTGCAAGCATTCAGAGTTTTTTTGAGCGTAAGCTTGTGGGGTTTTCTCTCTTTATTCTAAAATGTATACCAATTGAGACTATTTTTGAATGTGCAGATTGGAGGTTTTAATTCTTTTATATCTTTTGAAGACATGATTTTTGTGGCCTTGAAAACGAGTCAGTTGCCGTATCAGAATAATTAGGAGGTAACAGATGTTGAGGTATCTTGTAAAAAAAAACTGCGCATATGTCAAATGAAAAAGGTTGGAGCAATCTTTTTTGATTGTTTTGCTCTGAATTAAGATAGTTTTCTAGACCGTGAAGAAAATTGTTTCTAGGTAATTATTTGTGTTTCTATTGCTGGATGTGAATTTGAAATTTAGGTGTTTCGATTAATCAAAATTTTAATTAGTTTGTGTTGCAATTGTTTTTGCCAATAGTTTGGCGCCAAAACAAGGATAGATGCAGAATTTCCATTACTCTTAATGCCATTAACGTCAATTAAATAAATAAATAAAACCAGAATTCGATTTTGAATCAATTTCAGTTTTTCGTAGAGAACTGAAGGACATTAGGATCAAGATTTAATTCAAAGATAATTTCGAAAAGAATTCGAACCATTTTTTAAAATTGTTTAGTTTTCTTTATGTTAAGGAATAGATTGCAGTTAGGTGCGGTTTTTATGCTAGATTTGATATCGTAATATTAGGTTGTTGAGCTCAGTTTCCTTGATTCTCAGTTTTTTATGCCTTAGAATTAAGTTTTCTTGTTAGACGGCTTTTCTTTTTACTGTTCTTATCTTAGATTTGTACTGTTAACAGGAGACTGTTGATGTTTTCATCATTCTGTTTGTGGTAAATGAAGGATATTTGTTTCTTAATTTTTAATTTTTAATTGCTCTGAAAAGAAGTTTGTAGAAATTATACGAGTCCTGCCTGTCTTTCATAGCAATTTTTCAAACCAATTTTTCATCTGATTGTTTAATTTTTCGTCTGGCCATTTGACTTTTCCTCCACGAAAACCAGAGAAACAGCCTGGAGGTAACTAGGTTATTTTAGAGCCTTACCGTTCACTATTCTCTAGGTATGCGATTCACCAAAACTACTTAAAAGAAAGAAGTTAATGACATTAACGTTGGTTCTTAAAGAATTTTTCTCTCCCGTAACACCACCTCCGATACCCTCCCGCCCCTGTTGGTGATTTTAATCAAGATCGAGTAGTAGAGGAAGCGGAGAAGCGATTAGGTTTGAAGTATTTTTGTTGAAGTACCTTTAACTGGACGGAGAAATTGCTATTTGAACAAATTCTCGGTTTTTGAAAGGCATTTTCACATGCGGTAATTTCATTTCTGCTTGCAGTTTTTCTTCTCTTCAGTACTATTAATTTGATATATAAATGTTCAAATGGCGCGTGTTTGCATTTGTTTGAATTCGTCAACGGGCAGCTCATGTTTTTTTATTATTTTGACTCTTAACTGTTGTCATAAAATATTGGCTGATAACATTATCTGCGTTTTAACCTTTTTTCAATTTTATTTCTGTTGTCTTTTGAATTAGTGTCATTATTGACAGGTCTTATTGGTTGACAATGAGGCATAAATAAACATAATTAATTGTTCGAATTTATTCCGAATGTCTTATTGTATTATAATTTTTTCCCCTTGGAGCCAGGACTTGTAGATTGCTAAAAGTGATAATTATAGTCAATTTAATTGTTTCAGTTAACAGCTAATGCTTTCTATGACTTGGACATACATTTTTTTCAAGAAACATCGAATTTGTGAGTTCTACAAGTTTTTATTTTTCATTTTGTTATACGCTGTTCGTTTTCAAAAATAACGGTTTTTAAAGTTTGCTGGTATTTGTTGTACTTATTGATGTCTTAGCACCTAATCTCATGAATAACAGATAACATCGGTTGCTAATGAGGATAAGGTAAAGCGAATTAGTCCCATGAGTTCCCGGCAGTCTTTTTCTGATTTTTGACACTTCTGGTCTTATCGCTTGGTCAGATAAATAAGTTCTTTTTGATCTAGTGCTGCGTGTTAATTCGTTGGCTCCACCTTTAGCTAACAATTTCATTTACTCAGATCTTTTTATTCGAATTGTTTGATAATTTTGTGTTTTTCCTTCAATGGAAGTTCTTTTGTCAATATTTCAGCCATTACATTTGCAAAAAGTGCTTTCAAATTTTTATGTGTCTGAATTTGTTTGATAAGCTGTGGTTAAAGGCTTTGGCATGTCTTCGTGAGGTTCTCTCAGTTTCAGACACTGGTTTTTAATGGTATTCTGAATTATCAATTTCGATATAATTATTTCGTCTTTTCTGCTGTGACTCACACAAGATTGATGTTTTGTGTACTCGTTCTGAGGATGCGCTCAGTCAATTTATTCAGGAGTGTTGTTATGGTCATTAATTCTTAATCCACCAATGAAACTTGTAAAAAAATTCGTAGCTGTTCAGATTTTTTATTCATTCTTGCTCATTTGGAGTCATTGGTTTTGTTGACTGTCTTTGTTTGATGTTGCCTTAAAATTATTAATTTTCGGGTCATGTTTAATTATTTGTTTTGATGATGAGTTACAATCGACAGTTTGTGGCGAAATGGTTGGCTAGGCTTGCAAGCATTCAGAGTTTTTTTGAGCGTAAGCTTGTGGGGTTTTCCCTCTTTATTCTAAAATGTATACCAATTGAGACTATTTTTAAATGTGCAGATTGGAGGTTTTAATTGTTTTATATCTTTTGAAGACATGATTTTTGTGGCCTTGAAAACGAGTCAGTTGCCGTATCAGAATAATTAGGAGGTAACAGATGTTGAGGTATCTTGTAAAAAAAACTGCGCATATGTCAAATGAAAAAGGTTGGAGCAATCTTTTTTGATTGTTTTGCTCTGAATTAAGATAGTTTTCTAGACCGTGAAGAAAATTGTTTCTAGGTAATTATGTGTTTCTATTGCTGGATGTGAATTTGAAATTTAGGTGTTACGATTAATCAAAATTTTAATTAGTTTGTGTTGCAATTGTTTTTGCCAATAGTTTGGCGCCAAAACAAGGATAGATGCAGAATTTCCATTACTCTTAATGCCATTAACGTCAATTAAATAAATAAATAAAACCAGAATTCGATTTTGAAACAATTTCAGTTTTTCGTAGAGAACTGAAGGACATTAGGATCAAGATTTAATTCAAAGATAATTTCGAAAAGAATTCGAACCATTTTTAAAAATTGTTTAGTTTTCTTTATGTTAAGGAATAGATTGCAGTTAGGTGCGGTTTTTATGCTAGATTTGATATCGTAATATTAGGTTGTTGAGCTCAGTTCCTTAGGTCTGTTTCAACTCCAAAATTTTTCCTTCGAGATGTTGGTCTCATGTTTTCCTTATTTTCAACTCAAACTTCGGTAGTGATTTTATTCGTTTTGCGGCTCAACATTTTTGAAGTTTAATTCTCTATAAGAGAATCGGTGTTTGTACAATTCTTCCTTTTCTCGATAGTTGTGCAAGTCGGGTAGTTCGACTAATTAATTCATACTTGTATTATCAAGTAATTTTGTCTTGCGGTTTTTTTGACTATTTTAGAATAAGTTAGGTTTTGTCTTGAGCTATATTTGTAAGTTGCCCTGTTAGACAGTATTTTAGCTATTTTATTTATTTTGATGTTTTTATGTCTGCAATAATTTTTTTGCTTGCAATTGTTTTCTTCAGTAGTTTTTGTGAGCTTCAGATTTGCATCCCATCATTTAAATGTTATTTTTCTCAGAGAAAATATCAGATGGAATTTTGTCATTTTTTGCCTTGTTCGTAGTTGTGTAAGTTTCCTTGATTCTCAGTTTTTTATGCCTTAGAAATAACTTTTCTTGTTAGACGGCTTTTCTTTTTACTGTTCTTAGATTTGTACTGTTGACAGGAGACTGTTGATGTTTTCATCATTCTTTTTGTGTTAAATGAAGGATATTTGCTTTTTTTTATTTTAAATTGCTCTGAAAAGAAGTTTGTAGAAATTATAAGAGTCCTGCCTGTCTTTCATAGCAATTTTTCAAACCAATTTTTCATCTGATTGTTTAATTTTTCGTCTGGCCATTTGACTTTTCCTCCACGAAAACCTGAGAAACAGCCTGGAGGTAACTAGGTTAT
The DNA here is from genome assembly GCF_964194025.1 of Convolutriloba macropyga. Lineage (NCBI taxonomy): Eukaryota > Metazoa > Xenacoelomorpha > Acoela > Convolutidae > Convolutriloba > Convolutriloba macropyga. The sequence goes on from NC_134469.1 coordinate 56,117,229, forward strand.
TTTAGAGACACTATTCTCTAGGTATGCGATTCACCAAAACTACTTAAAAGAAAGAAGTTAATGACATTAACGTTGGTTCTTAAAGAATCTTTCTCTCCCGTAACACCACCTCCGATACCCTCCCGCCCCTATTGGTGATTTTAATCAAGATCGAGTAGTAGAGGAAGCGGTTAGGTTTGAAGCATTTTCAAAGTACCTTTAACTAAACGGAGAAATTGCTATTTGAACGAATTCTCGGTTTTTGAAAGGCATTTTTTTCACATGCGGTACTTTCAGTTCGGTTGGCAGTTTTTCTTCTCGTCGGTACTATTAATTTGATATATAAATGTGCGAATGGCGCGTATTTGCATTTGTTTGAATTCACCAATGGGCAGCTTATGCTTTTTATGATTTTGACTCTTAATTGTTTTCATAAATTTTTGGCGGATTAACATTATTTGCGTTTTACCGTTTTTTTTTCAATTTTATTTCTGCTGTCTTTTGAATTAGTGTCATTAATGACAGGTCTGATTGGTTGCCAATGAGGCATAATTGAACCTAATTAATTGTTCGAATTTATTCCGAATGTCTTATTGTATTATAATTTTTTCTCCTTGGAGCCAGGACTTGTAGATTGCTAAAAGTGATAAATATAGTCAATTTAATTGTTTCAGTTAACAGCTAATGCTTTAACTGACTTGGAGAATTTTTTTTTCAAGAAACATCGAATTTGTGAGTTCTGCAAGTTTTTATTGTTCATTTTGTTATACGCTGTTCGTTTTCAAAAATAATGGTTTTTAAAGTTTGCTGGTATTTGTTGTACTTATTGATGTCTTATCACCTAATCGCATGAATAACAGATAACATCGGTTGCTAATGAGGATTAGGTAAAGCGAAATAGTCCCATGAGTTCCCGGCAGTCTTTCTGATTTTTGACACTTCTGGTCTTATCGCTGAGTCAGATAAATAAGTTCTTTTTTGATCTAGTGCTGCGTGTTAATTCGTCGGCTCCACCTTTAGCTAACAATTTTATTTACTCAGATAGTTTTTTTCGAAATGTTTGATATTTTTATGTTTTTCATTCAATCGAAGTTCTTTTGTCAATTCTTCAGCCATTACATTTGCAAAAAGGTGTTTTCAAATTTTTATGCGTCTGAATTTGTTTGATAAGCTGTGGTTAAAGTCTTTGGCTTGTCTTCGTGAGGTTCTCTCAGTTTCAGACACTGGTTTTTAATGGTATTCTGAATTTTGCCAATTTCGATATAATTATTTCGTCTTTTCTGCTTTGACTCACACAAGATTGATGTTTTGTGTACTCGTTCTGAGGATGCGCCAAGTCAATATTTTCAGGAGTGTTGTTATGGTCAGTAATTCTTAATCCACTAATGAACCTTGAAAAAAATTTGTAGCTATTTAGATTTTTTATTCGTTTTTGCTCATTTGGAGTCATTGGTTTTGTTGCCTGTCTTAGTTTGATGTTGCCTTAAAATTATTAATTTTCAGGTCATGTTTTATTATTTAATTTGATGATGAGGGACCATTGACAGTTTGTGGCGAAATGGCTGGCTAGGCTTGCAATCATTCAGAGTTTTTTTAAGGGTAAGTCTGTGGAGTTTTCCGTCTTTATTCTAAATTGTATACCAATGGAGACTATTTTTGACTGTGCAGATTGGAGGTTTTAATTCTTTGATATCTTTTGAAAACATGATTTTTCGTGGCCTTGAAAACGAGTCAGTTGCCGTATCAGAATAATTAGGAGGTAACAGATGTTGAGGTATCTTGTAAAAAAGCTGCGCATATATCAAATGAAAAAGGTTGGAGCAGTCTTTTTTGATTGTTTTGCTCTGAAGTAAGATAGTTTGCTTGAACGTGAAGAAAATAGTTTCTAGATAATTATTTGTGGTTTCTATTGCTGGATGTGAATTGAGAAATTTATGTGTTTCAATTAATCAAATTTTTAATTAGTTTGTGTTGCAATTGTTTTTGCCAATAGTTTGGCGCCAGAACAACGATAGATGCAGCATTTCTATTACTCTTAATGCCATTAACGTCAACTAAATAGATAAAACCAGAATTCGATTTTGAAACAATTTCAGTTTTTCGTAGAGAACTGAAGGACATTATGATCAAGATTTAATTCAAAGATAATTTCGAAAAGAATTCGAACCATTTTTTAAAATTGTTTAGTTCTCTTTATGTTAAGGAAAAGATTGCAGTTAGGTGCGTTTTTTATGCTAGATTTGATATCTTAATATTGGGTTGTTGAGCTTAGTTCCTTAGATCTGTTTCAACTCCAAATTTTTTCCTTCGAGATATGGGTCTCATGTTTTCCTTATTTTCAACTCAAACTTCGGTAGTGATTTTCATCATTTTGCGGCTCAACATTTTTGAAGTTTAATTCTCTTGAGTTAGAAATCGGTGTTTGTACATTCCTTCCTTTTCTCGATAGTTGTGCAAGTCGGGTAGTTCGACTAATTAATTCATACTTGTATCATCAAGTAATTTTGTCTTGCGGTTTTTTTACTATCTTAGAATAAGTTAGGTTTTGCTTGAGCTATATTTGTCATTTGCCCTGTTAGACAGTGTTTTAGCTATTTTATTTATTTTGATGTTTTTTTTGTCTGCAATAATTTGTTTGCTTGCAATTGCTTTCTTCAGTAGTCTTTGTGAGCTTCAGGTTTGCATCCCATCATTTAAATGTTGTTTTTCTCAGAGAAAATATCAGATGGAATTTTGTCATTTTTTGCCTTGTTCGTAGTTGTGTAAGTTTCCTTGATTCTCAGTTTTTTATGCCTTAGAAATAATTTTTCTTGTTAGACGGCTTTTATTTTTACTGTTCTTAGATTTGTACTGTTGACAGGAGACTGTTGATGTTTTCATCATTCTTTTTGTGGTAAATGAAGGATATTTGTTTTTTTTTATTTTAAATTGCTCTGAAAAGAAGTTTGTAGAAATTATACGAGTCCTGCCTGTCTTTCATAGCAATTTTTCAAACCAATTTTTCATCTGATTGTTTAATTTTTCGTCTGGCCATTTGACTTTTCCTCCACGAAAACCAGAAAAACAGCCTGGAGGTAACTAGGTTATTTTAGAGCCTTACCGTTCACTATTCTCTAGGTATGCGATTCACCAAAACTACTTAAAAGAAAGAAGTTAATGACATTAACGTTGGTTCTTAAAGAATTTTTCTCTCCCGTAACACCACCTCCGATACCCTCCCGCCCCTATTGGTGATTTTAATCAAGATCGAGTAGTAGAGGAAGCGGAGAAGCGATTAGGTTTGAAGCATTTTCAAAGTACCTTTAACTAAACGGAGAAATTGCTATTTGAACGAATTCTCGGTTTTTGAAAGGCATTTTTTTCACATGCGGTTCTTTCAGTTCGGTTGGCAGTTTTTCTTCTCGTCGGTACTATTAATTTGATATATAAATGTGCGAATGGCGCGTATTTGCATTTGTTTGAATTCACCAATGGGCAGCTTATGCTTTTTATGATTTTGACTCTTAATTGTTTTCATAAATTTTTGGCGGATTAACATTATTTGCGTTTTACCGTTTTTTTCAATTTTATTTCTGTTGTCTTTTGAATTAGTGTCATTAATGACAGGTCTTATTGGTTGACAATGAGGCATAAATAAACATAATTAATTGTTCGAATTTATTCGGAATGTCTTATTGTATTATAATTTTTTCCCCTTGGAGCCAGGACTTGTAGATTTGCTAAAAGTGATAAATATAGTCAATTTAATTGTTTCAGTTAACAGCTAATGCTTTAACTGACTTGGAGAATTTTTTTTCAAGAAACATCGAATTTGTGAGTTCTGCAAGTTTTTATTGTTCATTTTGTTATACGCTGTTCGTTTTCAAAAATAATGGTTTTTAAAGTTTGCTGGTATTTGTTGTACTTATTGATGTCTTATCACCTAATCGCATGAATAACAGATAACATCGGTTGCTAATGAGGATTAGGTAAAGCGAAATAGTCCCATGAGTTCCCGGCAGTCTTTCTGATTTTTGACACTTCTGGTCTTATCGCTTAGTCAGATAAATAAGTTCTTTTTTGATCTAGTGCTGCGTGTTAATTCGTCGGCTCCACCTTTAGCTAACAATTTTATTTACTCAGATAGTTTTTTTCGAAATGTTTGATATTTTTATGTTTTTCCTTCAATCGAAGTTCTTTTGTCAATTCTTCAGCCATTACATTTGCAAAAAGGTGTTTTCAAATTTTTATGCGTCTGAATTTGTTTCATATGCTGTGGTTAAAGTGTTTGGAATGTCTTCGTGAGGTTCTCTCAGTTTCAGACACTGGTTTCAAAAGGTATTCTGAATTTTGCCATTTTCGATATAATTATTTCGTCTTCTCTGCTGTGACTCCCACAAGATTGATGTATTCTGTACTCGTTCTGAGGATGCGCCAAGTCAATATTTTCAGGAGTGTTGTTCTGGTCAGTAATTCTTAATCCACTAATGAACCTTGAAAAAAATTCGTAGCTATTTAGATTTTTTATTCCTTTTTGCTCATTTGGAGTCATTGGTTTTGTTGCCTGTCTTAGTTTGATGTTGCCTTAAAATTATTAATTTTCAGCTCATGTTTTATTATTTAATTTGATGATGAGTTACCATTGACAGTTTTTGGCGAAATGGCTGGCTAGGCTTGCAAGCATTCAGAGTTTTTTTAGGGTAAGTCTGTGGAGTTTTCCGTCTTTATTCTAAATTGTATACCAATGGAGACTATTTTTGAATGTGCAGATTGGAGGTTTTAATTCTTTGATATCTTTTGAAAACATGATTTTTCGTGGCCTTGAAAACGAGTCAGTTGCCGTATCAGAATAATTAGGAGGTAACAGATGTTGAGGTATCTTGTAATAAAACTGCGCATATATCAAATGAAAAAGGTTGGAGCAGTCTTTTTTGATTGTTTTGCTCTGAAGTAAGATAGTTTTCTTGAACGTGAAGAAAATAGTTTCCAGATAATTATTTGTGGTTTCTATTGCTGGATGTGAATTGAGAAATTTATGTGTTTCAATTAATCAAAATTTTAATTAGTTTGTGTTGCAATTGTTTTTGCCAATAGTTTGGCGCCAGAACAACGATAGATGCAGCATTTCTATTACTCTTAATGCCATTAACGTCAATTAAATAGATAAAACCAGAATTCGATTTTGAAACAATTTCAGTTTTTCGTAGAGAACTGAAGGACATTAGGATCAAGATTTAATTCAAAGATAATTTCGAAAAGAATTCGAACCATTTTTTAAAATTGTTTAGTTTTCTTTATGTTAGGGAAAAGATTGCAGTTAGGTGCGTTTTTTATGCTAGAATTGATTTCGTAATATTAGGTTGTTGAGCTCAGTTCCTTAGGTCTGTTTCAACTCCAAATTTTTTCCTTCGAGATGTTGGTCTCATGTTTTCCTTATTTTCAACTCAAACTTCGGTAGTGATTTTCATCATTTTGCGGCTCAACATTTTTGAAGTTTAATTCTCTTATAGAGTTAGAAATCGGTATTTGTACAATTCTTCCTTTTCTCGATAGTTGTGCAAGTCGGGTAGTTCGACTAATTATTTCATACATACATTATCAAGTAATTTTGTCTGGCGGGCATTTTTTGACTATTTTAGAACAAGTTAGGTTTTGTCTTGAGCTATATTTGTCATTTGCCCTGTTAGACAGTATTTTAGCTATTTTATTTATTTTGATGTTTTTATATCTGCAATAATTTTTTTGCTTGCAATTGTATTCTTCAGTAGTTTTTGTGAGCTTCAGTTTTGCTTGCCATCATTTAAATGTTATTTTTCTCAGAGAAAATATCAGATGGAATTTTGTCATTTTTTGCCTTGTTCGTACTTGTGTAAGTTTCCTTGATTCTCAGTTTTTTATGCTTTAGAATTAAGTTTTCTTGTTAGACGGCTTTTCTTTTTACTGTTCTTATCTTAGATTTGTACTGTTAACAGGAGACTATTGATGTTTTCATCATTCTGTTTGTGGTTAAAGAAGGATATTTGTTTCTTAATTTTTAATTTTTAATTGCTCTGAAAAGAAGTTTGTAGAAATTATACGAGTCCTGCCTGTCTTTCATAGCAATTTTTCGAACCAATTTTTCATCTGATTGTTTTATTTTTTGTCTGATCATTTGACTTTTCCTCCTCGAAAACAAGAGAAACAGCTTGGAGGTAACTATGTTTTTTAGAGCCTCACCGTTCACTATTCTCTAGGTACGCGGTTCACCAAAACTACTTGAAAGAAGCAAGTTGATTGCATTAACGGTGGTTCTCAAAGAATTTGTCCCTCCCTTAACCCCACCTCCGATACCCCCGCCCCGATTGGTGATTTTAATCAGGCTGGAGTAGTAAAGAAAGCGTGGAAGCGATTAGGTTTGAAGCATTTTTAAAGTACCTTTAACTGGACGGAGAAATTTGAACAAATTCTCGGTTTTTGAAAGGGATTTTTTTCACTTGCGGTAATTTCATTTCTGTTTGCAGTCCTGCTTCTCTTCAGTACTCTTGATTTGTTACATAGAAGCTCTCTTGGCGCGTGTTTTCATTTGTTTGAATTCACCAACGGGCAGCTAATGCTTTTTATGATTTTGACTCTAAATTGTTGTCATAAATTTTTGGCGGATTAACATTGTTTGCGTTTTACCGTTTTTTCAATTTTTTTCTGTTGTCTTTTGAATTAGTGTCATTAATGACAGGTCTTATTGGTTGACAATGAGGCATAAATAAACATAATTAATTGTTCGAATTTATTCCGAATGTCTTATTGTATTATAATTTTTTCCCCTTGGAGCCAGGACTTGTAGATTGCGAAAAATGATAATTATAGTCAATTTAATTGTTTCAGTTAACAGCTAATGCTTTCAATGACTTGGACATACATTTTTTTTCAAGAAACATCGAATTTGTGAGTTCTGCAAGTTTTTATTGTTCATTTTGCTTCCTTATCTCTTAGACTCATTAATGAAAGGTCTCACGTGTTGCTTAGGATTCCTAATTTAATGGAATTTTTTTTCATCTCATGCCTATTGCTCTCTATTACTTATACGCTGTTCGTTTTCAAAAATAATGGTTTTTGAGGTTTGCTGGTATTTGTACTTAATGATGTCTTAGCGCCTAATCTCATCAATAACAGATAACATCGGTTGCTAATGAGGATTAGGTAAAGCGAATTAGTCCCATGAGTTCCCGGCAGTCTTTCTCTGATTTTTGACACCTCTGGTCTTAACGCTTAGTCTAAATAACAGCTCTTATTGTTGATCTAGTGCGGCGTGTTAATTCATTGGCTCCAACATTTACTAACATTTTCATTTACTGAGATAATTTGTTTTCGAAATGTTTGAAATTTTTTAGCTTTTCCTTTATACGTTCTACTGTCCATTCTTCAACCATTACGTTTGCAAAAAGGTGTTTTCAAATTATGTCGCCCAATTTGTTTGATATGCTGTGGAGAAAGGTTTTGGCATGTCTTCATGAGGTTCTCTTAGTTTCAGACACTGGCTTTAAAAGGATTTCTGAATTTTGCCAATTTCGATATAATTATTTCGTCTTCTCTGCTGTGACTCCCACAAGATTGATGTATTGTGTACTCGTTCTGAGGATGCGCCAAGTCAATAGGAGGAGTGTGGTTATGGTCAGTAATTCTTAATCCACCAATGAACCTTGTAAAAAAATTCGTAGTTATATAGATTTTTTTCATTTTTGCTCATATGGGGTCATTGGTTTTGTTGACTGTCTTAGTTTGATGTTGCGTTAAAATTATTAGTTTTCAGGTCATTTTTTATTTCAATTCTCTGGATTGTAATTCAGCACTTGTCCTGCTATGTTTTTTGGTTCGATCTACCTTTGATCACGTTTTTCGTTTTACATAAGGCACGACTTTTACTTTTGACTCCTTACTTACTTCAATGACTGTTTCAACTGATTTGGTATTAATTTCTTTCACTCACTGAATTGAGCAGTATAGTTAATATGGTCAAGGTCAAAAGAGAACAATCAGAACAAACGGGATAAACGGGAAAGCGCGAACATTAAGTCACGGTGAATTAGCCTACCGAAATTTATTAGAGCGTTCGCTAGGTGGAATTAATTAGTCTTCACTGTTAGGTTTTAAATTGGCGCCTGTATAAAATCAGTAAAAAAAGCGCGCTATTGCAATACAAATTTGGTTTGATTGATTGTTTAGAAACATCGAATGGTGAAGACAATAGTCGGTCGGAAGGCGAGATATCGAGTAGCACCAAATTGCCTGCCATACGCAGGAATCAAAACAGCCGAAGTTCTTCCCGGGATCGTTCTAGAGACTATAAGATCCCGAAAAGATCATCACGTCCGTTTAAAACAAACGCGCCCTCGGACAATTACCACAGAAGTGAGTCAGACAGCAGACACAGGTATTCCTCACACTCATTAGAGGGCAGTCAGATCAGTCGCAGGTATTCACGCCGAAATTCGTCCAGCCCTGAGGACACTAGTCGCTCTGACCGTCGCAGAGTTAGACGTGAAGATAATGAACGACTCGAGAATTCTCTGCAAGAATTTAGACAGAGAAAAGGAATGTCGAGGTATAACACTAACAGTCATCACACCTCTTCAAGTAAATACAGCCCTGGATCCAGGTACAGCAATCCTCCGTTTCTACCCATGGGCAGCTCAACGTCCAGTTTTCCAATGGGTTCCTTCTTCCCCAATAAAAGCGAGAAAAATTCAAAAAATGACGATGGATCGTCGAATGGGGATGAGGGAGGAGAGGAGGACAAACACCCACTCGCAGGTGATGATGTGTCTCCAATGGACAGGGCGCGCATTGAGAACTATCTGAAAGGCTGTCAGCAGAGATACACGTACAAATCTTGTGGACAGATCGCATTCTACGACTCACATTGTCACATTGACTTTTTGTTCAAAAAGACGGGGTATAAGAAGACGTATAAACAGTTCAGAACTGTGGTTCCGTTTCCAGAAAATTATGGGGTGAGAAATGCAATTCACATTTTTTCCAGCTTTTTATGATAATTTAGATCGATTTGTTTTGTTTGAAGCAAGTTGATTTCAGTTCTAACTTATTAGTTACTTTTCATTTATAATAATAATAACGAATTTTTCAAATACTGAAAATACAGTCAAAGTACGTAATTTACAACCTTTTGAGAGAGCATCATGCAGACATTTAGTCCTTCGAGTGATCTCGTGAGCAAACAATTTATGAGTCTCATTCCAGTGATAATTACAAAAAGTCGAAAAATAGGACGCCTGATTTATGACCACATCCGTAAAAATAAGCCTGTTTTAGATAGAAAAAGAAAAGGCGTTTTATCGGAATTTTTGCAAACCACCTAAGCTATTGCCCAAGTTTGTTCGCGTTGGAACCGGCTTGGAAAGTTGCTGGTATATAGTGCGCAGTTGTAAATATAGAATAAGAGGTTATAATTTCTTGCGATTTGATACTCGATTGTTTAAAATAGAATTTGTTGACTGCAGGGCTGTGTAGCAGTGTTTTGCGAGCCACATGCCTTCTCAAGATTCTCAATTGTTGAGAAAGTGCTAGAGGAGGAGAATCTGGTGGCGTGTTTTGGCTGCCACCCCCACAGCAGCAACCTCTACAACAATGTGCTGGAGACCAACATCAGGCGAATGATGTCACACCCCAAAGTGCGTGCATGGGGCGAGTGTGGTCTCGACTACTCGGACAGGTCGAGGGGAGTGGACAAGGAAATACAGCAATATGTCTTCCGCAGGTTAATAACACGGTCATCTGAAAACAATTAAGATTAAGTGGAATTACACGCTGCTATACCTCGTTCCAGTACTGTAGTTGTGGATGATGCTTACCACTTTTTTCATCTCAAGTCAGTAACACATTATCGTACGGCGAGTTTCAGTTTATAATTGAAAAATATTGATATGTTGCGTTTAATTGCTGCCCGACTCTTATCAATGGAAAATGTTTTGTCTGAGTAGGATAGAAAAAGAACTAGTTTCCTTTTCTAAGCAGACGACAAAAACCTTGTTGACAGAACTGCCCAAGATTGTTGACAGATTGGTGTGCCAGGTTTAGAGAGAGTATCGGTCTAAGCTTAAGCTTAGCTTGTGATAGCTTACCTTTGATGTGATCGGAGATGTATTTTAGGCAACTCAAGTGCGCAGTGGAGCTCAAAAAGCCTCTTTGCGTACACAGTCGGCAATCTGACGAAGACTTGTTTGAGATTCTGCGTGAAGAGGTCCCTCCGGACTGGAAAATCCACCGCCATTGTTATACTGAGAGTCCAGAGATGGCACTGAAGATGATCGAGTACTTTCCCAACATGTACATAGGATTCACGAATGTCATCACGTACAACAATGCTACTGGTGCGATCGCCACCGCCTGTGCTATGCCCCTAGATAGGATCCTTTTGGAGACTGATGCTCCCTACTTCCTGCCAGCGGGTGCCCCCAAGTCCATGAAAAACTCTAACCCAGGCATGGCCATCCAGGTATGATCAATCTTAACATAGGCTTCAGTAACATGGGAATCGTATGTTAAAGCATTTTAGTGAATTTCCCATTCATTCATGTTTGTAGATCGTCGCCTTGTGTTCAAGCATGTCTAGCAGCCCTACCCGTTACTATTTTTTAAAACTTGAATCCTTCTATTCGCATGGTTTCGACTTGGGTTTTATGAAAAAGGGTTACCAGAAAATCTCTAAGTCTTATTGTTAAATACACTTATTTAACTTACATGGTTTTCTCTTGTGATTTGGTTTGAATACAACAGTCAAAAGAATTCAATTCTAAGCTCCGGCTTTATATTAAGTAAGAAATCTGAACAGAAATAGAAATTTATATACAATCTAACATTGAGAGTTTTTCCGCCTCGGGGGGTTTGCACCACATGTTACCGATAAGCGTTCAATTTCTGACTTGTATAAAGTACAATGAACTTATTAAGAACGACCAACGAACTCTTAACTACAAGCTGGAATACTAAGCAAAGTGGCGCACCAGAATCTTGGGTTGTTACACCTCTCCCTTCCCAGAGAGAGCACGTCCACGTGCGGTAATGAAACGTCGTAAGTCAAGAGGTAATACTTATACACCAGTAAAATTGTAATAAGAAAGCACACTAGACTAACAGTACCAACTGTTATGAAATTTGGGGAGAGAATTTAAGAGTTACCAAACTCTATGATTTTTTTAATTAGTATACTGTTTTAGTTTTCGTCGGAGGAAGACGACGACGATTGGCTGGAGACCAGCCTCCTTCGTGGCTTTTTCTCTTGAATCTGATTTCTGGCTTTTTCAGCGGTAACTACTGCCGAGTAGATGCTGTCAATTTTTGATTGTAGCAGTTCCAACTGCCTCTTGTTACTGGTACCGTTACTGCCTGACGACTCCAGTCTGGCTCTATTTCTTTCCTTTCTTAGTCGATCGTTTTCTCTCATTAGTTTCTCTGTTTCGTCTTTTTCAAATTTTAAGTCCTCTTGTAGTTTTTTGTTACTTCGTTTTTCCCCTTCCAAAGAGTACTCGGTTTGACGTATTTCTTCGTCTTTTCTAGTAATTTTCAATTTGAGTTCCTCCATCCTCTCCTTGAGGTTTTCGTTTTCCGTTTTTAAACGTTTCATTTCCATTAATAAAGTCTCCTTTTCTTTCTCAGCTGACCACAGCTGTTGAGTTGATCTATGTAGATCTTTTGCACAGTTAAGACCCTTTCTTTCAAACCTGCGTTTTCTCTCCTTAAAGCACCAGCTTGCTCAGGATTCAGAAATCAATCCAATTTTAGGAGTACCAACTCCTGATGATTTCTTATTCTTGATTTCGGGTCATTCTGTAGGAGACACCGAGCTTTCCCTCCACCAAGGTTCTTTTGTATAAGCATCGGTGCTCGGTCTGTCAAACTGAATGCAATAACGCCTTCCTTCAGCTCCGGCTTTACTTCAACTTTCTCCGGAAAGTCGTTTTGCCTTTTTAGAGGACTTACTTTTGGGACATTAAACTTCACCTTCTTGGGTATACGGTAGACGCACACCGGTGCTTCGTCTTCTGTTTCCTCTTTTGTCGGTGAGGGCACGATTACAGTGGTTGAATCGGCAGGTGACGAAGGCCTTGCCAAGGACTCTTTTCTTGAGGGTGGAACATCAGATCTAACTGGAGGTTGTTCTGTTGGCACCGAGCCAAGATGGATATCTGGGATCTCTACATATAGAGGGACACATAAATTAGGTATATCGGCCTCGAAAGGACCCCCAGTCCTCTCGACTTCCTCGGCCCAATTACCTTCGTAAATAGGACTGAATAATGATACCGGATCATTATCAGTCAACGGGCTATTGAGAATCTCCCCAAGAGATCTGTTGTTGTTGTTGTTGTTGCTGTTGAATGCCATTCTAAATAAAAAGCTAGATCCTTCTAGTTTCAGATTGTATAGCCATTATCCTTTCTGTAGGATAGAGGCTATCTCGTACTACTTTAGGAGGCACTGCCTCTAGCACTGGTTGATTCGGAACACTAGAAACAGGATCGTGTAATTGCATTATCTCACGATGACCATCCATGGTCCTGAGAAACGGAGCGAACGGATTCATAAGCGAGGCGACAGTACGAAAAGGAACGCCGTACGTTAGCAGTCGAACGGAAAAAAACCATTTTTAAACAATATATGAAAACACCAAGTATCGCAAACAATGTTAACACGGAGAGAGTAGCTTTTTCGGCCCAATACCACGAGCCTGCAGCTAAGTTTTCCAAACTTTCTAAATATCTCCATGTTGGTAAGCCAGACAATTCCGTTCGTAAGTTGGTATTGAAATGGCTTAAACCAGGATGTGAATATTTGTTACCAGCTTCTAAGTAAACCTCCCGACCCGCAATTGTCCTTCGTGAATATTTCAAAACGCGTGCTCTTGCACTTTTTCTAAATTTTCATATGAAATTAATCCTGCCGTGTGCAGTGAGGGTAGATTGTCATTAAAGTCTAAGTGACTAAACACATTCAAAGATTCCGGATTACGAGCAACGGAAGGATCACTTCCATAGTGCATCCAAATGCCTTCAGCAGTTTTATACATATAAGGCACAATAGGATCACAAGATGTTAGTGTATAGTTAGGGTAAACTACTTGAGTGATGGGATTCATAAATTTTTTTGTCGTTGAATTATCCATAATGACAGGTACTTCCTCAGTACAATAAGGAAAATCAGCTATATGTACTGCCACCTTAGCACATTTATGTACATATAACACTGCACCAGCTTTTTCTGCATGAAATCCCACCCTAGAACCTGTCCCAAGGAACAAATTGGGATTGTCAAGATTAGAAGCGAGAGATATTAATCCGTTTAGAATCATTTGTCTCGTTTTACAAATCTCCTTTTTGATGAAATTGACAATCCGTTGCCTCGAAAGGTGAGCATTTACATGCACAAATTCTATCTTAGTTCCATATACCGGATTGGGAATTGCATCAACGTTAAAGTCCACTGGTGGAATTTTCTGTTTGATTTGCTCAATTACCAAGTACACACCTGTGTATGTTGTTGGTTTAACTCTGTAGGAACAAACTGTTAGAGTAGTGTTGATTTCCTCTACATAAAACACTCTGGAGTTGGAACCCTCGGTTGTTTCTCCGCTAATGTATTCCGCTTCCCTAGATCTTATGAGGACACCTTTGTTATCTTCATTAAACATGAAAATAGATTTCATTTCACATTGTCCATGGAAGTGAGGCAGATACGCCACTGAATCATGAATAAAATCTGAGCCAGGAAACACGCATGAAGTTTTCTGACCCATAGGATCTTGCATTACAAGCGACCATGGCGTTGATGTTTTGTCTAGGGAAGCAATCAACTTTCCTATGACTATTTCTCCAGTAATTGCTACCGAGCCAAATATTACTGAACCCGTGGGTGTTTTCCATTCCACACCATCGGCCCAACGATAGCCAACCTTCGAACCTCCTCGGTTGAATCTAGCGGTAAATTGAAAGTATTTTTGCTACCTAGCTTTCAATTCTCGACCATCGACAACGAAATTTTCTTTTTCCAACTTAAATTTGGAATTGGAAAATCCTGGTAGTGTAACTCCTGGTTCGTCCAAATAGCACGACAAGTCCAAGTTTCAATTGGATAGTAAGTCGGGATCAACCTTGATTCTTCTGCAATGAAAGTTGCATCATCTAGCCTGGCTGAATGAGCAATTTTCCAGACATAAGAAGCACGGTACATACAAAAACTGAAGTCAATGTCAACTTCCGGTGCATGTAATACTAATCCACCATAGGTTATATTTTCAGTATTTAACTTATCAAGTGAACACCTGTCGGAAGGCATCAATGAATATATCTTTGTTGATAAAACTTGCTCAATGTCGTATCCAATCAGTGTTCCCGTTGCTGACAGAGACATTGCAAATGTCGCCACAAGTAACAGGTATGTTCTCGCCCTAAGCATCAAGGCAAATAATAAAACCCTTGTGACCTCGCCATTTCAGTTGCCCGTCTACGAAGCAAATATCTATTAGAATTACGTGGCTGTGGTTGTTGAACTTGATTAGACCCCTCATCAGGTTCAAACAAAAGTAAGTCATTATCATCTGATTGTATTTCAACATCTACACGAGGTTGCTCGATTCTCTTTTTAGAAAATGCAACTTGTTTATCTGAGGGCGTCCTCGTAGGAAGCAAAATACGTTTCTCCTTGAAACTATTGTTATAATGATTTATACGATCATAGTGCACAATGCTCTTTTTGCCATTATTAGAGTTTTGCACGATAAAATTAACATCGTTGATTTTCTTTGTGATAACATACGGACCACTCCAATGGCTTTTAAGTTTTGTCGATTGACCTGTTTTCACGACTGGTGAGTGCACCAACACGAGGTCTTGTTCTTTATAAGATGGACCATAAATTTTTTTGTCGAACATCTGTTTTTGCCTTCGGTGCTCCAGTGCACATTTTGAACGCACATACTCAAAAAGTTGTGAATTATGGACCAACTTCTCTTGGATTGCTTACTGAAAATTTTGAGGACTGCGAAAGTCCGTCGAAGTTGGATATAAAAAGTCAATGGGCATTCTCATTTCCTGCCCAAAAATAACTCTAAAAGGTGTTTGACCAGTTGATTCATGAACGGCTGACCTGTAAGCCATCATAAAACCTTGCAAAAGCTCAGACCACTGAGTTTGATTTTCATCACAATATTTTGCTAAAGCATCCTCTAGTGTTCTATTGATTCGCTCAACTTTAGCGTTACCCTGAGGATGATAGGGTGTGGAGTAAGTCGGCTCCATTCCCAGTTTATGACAAACATCTTTATAAAGTTTTGAAGTAAATTGGACACCATTGTCTCTGTGAATGTACTCTGGGACACCAAACCGGGTTATCCATGCATCAATAACAGCATCACAGACAGTATTTGCTTTTGTGTCCTGCAAAGGAATTGCCTCGAACCATCGAGAAAAGTTATCACCGATCATGAAGATATATTTATGACCTTTGCTAACGGGCAATGGACCTAAGATGTCGCAAGATATGTGATAAAATGGTTGTGAGCCGGGCCATATTAACATCGGCATACGATGTTTTTGTTTTGGACCCTTCCGTTTTTGACATTGATCGCAACTAGAGACCCTCAACATCTCCTTTGACACCAGGCCAATAAAAGCGTTTCCGAACACTTTGCAAGGTCTTAGCGATACCTAAATGACCGGCTGCGATGTCATTATGAAGCATTGTTAAAATTTTTGAAACTTCACCTTTTGGAGCACAAAGTTGATTAATTTGTACTGAACCGTCAGTGTCAATTATTTGACGGTAAATAAATAGTCATCTATTATAGTTAAGGACTCAAATTGATGCCAATAACCTATCAAGTCTGTTGGCTCTCCAAAGAGTTCTGGCCATGGAGGGCGATTCTGAGAGATTAACCATATACGAACTTTTTCCAATTTGTAATCATCTGCCTGTGCCTTAGCAAAAGGAACTTCAGCCTCTGTTGATGACTCTAAGTTAACTGCTGATATTTTATATGAATTGTCATTCGTGCGCGACAAAGCATCTGCATGTGATATTTGTGCTCCCGGTCGATGTTTGATCTCAAAATCAAACAAACTTAATTTTTCTATCCATCTTGCTACCAAGCCATCAGGTTCTTTGAAAGAATATAACCAAACTAGAGCCCGGTGATCAGTTATCACATCAAACTTTCGACCAATGAGATACTCTCGAAAATAATGGGTATAATAAACAACTGCGTACAATTCCCGCTTTGTTGCAGAATAGTTACGCTGACCCTTTTGTAAAGTTTTACTAGCATACGCTATAACTTTTAAATAGCCACCCTGGTTCTGGGAAAGAACAGCTCCGATACCAGACAGAGACGCATCAGTACAAAGGACAAAAGTATCGGTCTCCGTAGGAAAACCCAAAATTGGGGCGTTCAGCAATGTGTTTTTCAAAGACTGAAAAGCTTTATCGCAACCCTCCGTCCAATGGAATCGTTTTTCTTTATTCAATAGGTTATATAAAGGTTGCGCTATTTTACCAAAACTTGGTATAAACTTCCTGTAAAATTCTGTTAGTCCTAAAAATGCACGCACCTGCTTCACGGTTTTAGGTACTGGGTATGAGTTTACAGCGGCTATTTTATCTGGATCGGTTTGAATTCCATCCTTGGAAATAACATGATCTAAGAAACGGATAGAATTTTGAAAGAGTTTACATTTGGAGGGCGATATTTTCAAATTTGCATCTTCTATTCTACAAGACAAAATTACTTTCTATATTATTTCTTTTTGTTACGTATTTGCCTGTGGACAGTTTCTTCTTGTATGAGAACTAGATCCACATGACCAGCAGTTGCGACAATTCTTTTTATTGTGCCTTTTACGGTTGCACTGATAGCAAACAATTTCTCTATTAAAATTAACGCGTCGGTTGGTGATCGAGATGAATTAGAGAGATGTCTTCGAGGCGAGGGCGAATTAAAATTTCTACGGAATGCAGATGATGAGGAACCCGTATTGTTCTTTTGATTTGATTTGTACCTCTCCCTAGAGTTATATTGATTTCGAGAAAACCCCTGTCTCGGCGATTGAGAATGTTTGTTTGACTTATATGGCCGACTTGGTCGCCTAGAGCCTCTCGCGGAGTTACAGTTAATTTGACTGAAAGCCATCTTATTCATCATCGAATCCATGCGATTGATAAGTCTATCAATTGATCCTGGTCCGTGAGAACTACTATTTAAACCATTATTAACGCCGCCTGGGCTTGGAACCTAACCTGTAGATTGCATCTAAATGCACGGCTCTTTTCAAAGCATCCGTCAGGGAAATATCTTTTTCTTTCCTAATTTCTAATCTAACATTCTGATCAAGCAATCCTTCCAAGAAAGCTTGCATAACAAGGTGTTCTCTGATTTCCTCAGAATCATCAGGATATGCCTTTTTAGCAAGAAGTTTTAGATCTGTCAAGAACTCAGTAACTTTCTCAGACTCTCCTTGAGTTCGTTTTCTAAGTGTGTTTTTCAAAGACTGAAAAGCTTTATCGCAACCCTCCGTCCAATGGAATCGTTTTTCTTTATTCAATAGGTTATATAAAGGTTGCGCTATTTTACCAAAACTTGGTATAAACTTCCTGTAAAATTCTGTTAGTCCTAAAAATGCACGCACCTGCTTCACGGTTTTAGGTACTGGGTATGAGTTTACAGCGGCTATTTTATCTGGATCGGTTTGAATTCCATCCTTGGAAATAACATGATCTAAGAAACGGATAGAATTTTGAAAGAGTTTACATTTGGAGGGCGATATTTTCAAATTTGCATCTTCTATTCTACAAGACAAAATTACTTTCTATATTATTTCTTTTTGTTACGTATTTGCCTGTGGACAGTTTCTTCTTGTATGAGAACTAGATCCACATGACCAGCAGTTGCGACAATTCTTTTTATTGTGCCTTTTACGGTTGCACTGATAGCAAACAATTTCTCTATTAAAATTAACGCGTCGGTTGGTGATCGAGATGAATTAGAGAGATGTCTTCGAGGCGAGGGCGAATTAAAATTTCTACGGAATGCAGATGATGAGGAACCCGTATTGTTCTTTTGATTTGATTTGTACCTCTCCCTAGAGTTATATTGATTTCGAGAAAACCCCTGTCTCGGCGATTGAGAATGTTTGTTTGACTTATATGGCCGACTTGGTCGCCTAGAGCCTCTCGCGGAGTTACAGTTAATTTGACTGAAAGCCATCTTATTCATCATCGAATCCATGCGATTGATAAGTCTATCAATTGATCCTGGTCCGTGAGAACTACTATTTAAACCATTATTAACGCCGCCTGGGCTTGGAACCTAACCTGTAGATTGCATCTAAATGCACGGCTCTTTTCAAAGCATCCGTCAGGGAAATATCTTTTTCTTTCCTAATTTCTAATCTAACATTCTGATCAAGCAATCCTTCCAAGAAAGCTTGCATAACAAGGTGTTCTCTGATTTCCTCAGAATCATCAGGATATGCCTTTTTAGCAAGAAGTTTTAGATCTGTCAAGAACTCAGTAACTTTCTCAGACTCTCCTTTAGTTCGTTTTCTAAGTGCTCCTCTGAAAAATTCCGGGGGTTCTAGATATTGTTTCTCAAATGCATTCCGAAGGCTTTTGTAATCATTTTTAGTCTCATCGTCCAACGAATGATAGAACTCTATTGCACCAGCTCTTAACCTAAACGGAAAAATCTGATGCTTTTTATCAGTGTATAACTGATTACCATCACCATCCAACTGAGGATTACCATCAGCGTCTTTACGAGGCGCCAACCAACTTTGCAAGTTACTTAATAACTCAAATTGAGTGATATATGCCGATATATCTCCCGTGCCATTAAAAGGTTCCGGTAAAAGCATACGAGCGGTATCCGTTGAGGTGGCCATCTTGGCACGCGGCGTGCATTCGATCGTTCAACGTTTGGTTCCGAACCAACTACTACTTCTAAGTGCGCCGCACTTAAATTTTATTGATTGCTTCCGCCAAAAACACAAAAAAAAAATTCTCAAATTTTTGTTCGGAAGGTAGGCGAAAGCAATATAAGTTGCGCTGCAACTTTATGGTTAGACTATTTTGTTCTCCTGAATAAAATAATAAGTTACAATATAATTTGTGTCAATCAAAAGATGTCATTCCAAGAAAACTTTTGTTTTGAAAACTATTCTGATTATTGTAGGGGATGGGGTTTAGGAACTCCTGTCACCAATCTAGCAACCCTACCCGTTACTATTATTTAAAACTTGAATCCTTCTATTCGCACGGGTTCGCCTTGGGTTTTATGAAAAAGGGTTACCAGAAAATCTCTAAGTCTTATTGTTAAATACACTTATTTAACTTACATGGTTTTCTCTTGTGATTTGGTTTGAATACAACAGTCAAAAGAATTCAATTCTAAGCTCCGGCTTTATATTAAGTAAGAAATCTGAACAGAAATAGAAATTTATATACAATCTAACATTGAGAGTTTTTCCGCCTCGGGGGGTTTGCACCACATGTTACCGATAAGCGTTCAATTTCTGACTTGTATAAAGTACAATGAACTTATTAAGAACGACCAACGAACTCTTAACTACAAGCTGGAATACTAAGCAAAGTGACTCACCAGAATCTTGGGTTGTTACACATGCAGTTCTCTCAAAGTATGTTCCTTGGCAACTGCAAATGTTTAGCCTCGCATTTATTACTTTAGTCGTACGTGCTATGCGAATTGTTCAGATTTAAGAGTTGAAAGAAATGAAACTTGTAAAAAAAAGAAAATTCTCGATGTGTGATTTCAAGTGAACAATTATGAATTCATATTTGCTACAACATTCTAGAACGTAGATTGAAGCTTGAGCGTGTTTCAGGTTGCAGAGAGATTGTCCCTTCTCAAATCGGTGCCCATCGAAGAAGTTCTGAAGAAAACGCGTCAAAATCTTCTTGAAATGTATGGGCTCTGAAAAGTGTGGGCTCGTTTGAGCTGTTCGAAAATATGCGATCCAATTTAGTTGAACTCCCTGATGAAATCCATTGTTGATTCACAACCCAATTCGATTGGTTCATTGCTGATTCACAACTACCCAATTTGATTGGTTCATTTTGCGGAAACTCTATTCAGTAGAACTCTAGTGACTTGTGAATTATATCTTTTGTTTGTTGAAGATTTCCACCGTCTGCGCACTATATTATACCCCTGAATATCTGGTGCTAATTTGACCCTATGTTTTGCTTCGATTCAAGACAAATTGTTTCATTATAGCTGCGAAGGTACAAGCTGAGCGGAGCTATATTGCGGTGCTCTTGGTTTTTTACGACTCGAAGAGAAGTATTGGCCCATTTTTTTACTTTACTGTGACTTGGTTTTCTGTAGAAGTAAATTTTGATAGATGCCGAATGAACATGCAACCATCTGAAATTGATACCACAATGTTTTTGAGAGCCTAATAATTCGTTTCAAGTGCAAAATTAGCACATATTTCTCAATTTTTGGCTTTTTTCTTCATCTTCATTTTTAGATCTTTGAGCGGGCTTTTTTAAACAAATTAATAAATATGGCAACGTCTTTTCGATTATTCTTGAATTGGACGCCTCTTTTTGATGTGAGGTAATTTTGTTTTGCAAAATTTTATTATTAATCAATTGTATTATTAAACACATATTAATCCAATTTTGGCGGTTTTTCTCCCATGTTTTCTAAGTTTTTTGTTTGTATTTTGAGTTCAATTACCATTAAAAGTCTTTTGGTGCAGCATCGGTGTCATATGTTTCGTTTTGTTGCTAATTTAATTGTTTTTGGTGATAACTGTTTCAAATTCAGTGAAAATTTTTACCAAACTTGGGTCATTTTTTAAAATGGTTTTTACTGTTTCGCAATTGTTTTCACTTTTTACTGAGATCGGAAGACGGCTATGTAATTTTTTAAATCTCATTTGCTTTATAACAAAAATGCAGGCTCTTTTTCCAAAATTTTTCATTTTGATTTATAATTAGAGTTTCCAATTTAATTTTTAATTTGTTTTTCCAGAATTTGCGAATTGGCTATTTGTTTTTCTTTTCCACATTGTACGTGTTCTCCGAAGACCTACAGTTTTATTCGCCCTACCTTTATTAAATTGAAAATTACTGATTTGAATTAATAATTGTCTTTTTCCTTAAAATTTTAATATTTTTCTTTTTGAAATTGATTTTATTTGAAATAATTTGGCACTGAGGTTTTGCTAGCTTAATTTTCAAAGTTTTGAACAATATTTTTCTGCGAATATTCTTAAGTCTTGGTTTTGGTACTATACGATGTTTTTGCGTTTGAATATTGTTCTTCCTCTTTATTCTTTTTCATTTTTAGTTGATTAAATGCCCCTAGCATTTTTGGTAGCATTTTTATTAGTCCTGTTCGACTTCGCTGGTTTTTCGCTTGACCGATCTTTCGTCTGACCCATTTGAATTTTCGTCCTTCAAAACGGGATAAACAGTTAGTGTCCAGCTGGCATTAAGTTTCATTAGAGGTCCATAGCCGCGTTTAGTAGTCCTTCAAGTGCGTAGTGTGATGAAGCGTGTGTGTACCGGGAAGGCCGTAGTTTGAAAGGTCATTTTTAGGAGTTCTTGAGTCCAAAATGTTGCAATTTTTCGTGTTTTTTGTCTTTTTTAGATGTTTTTTGTTGCACCAGTCTAACATTGAGGCTTGTTAAAGCTGATAAAGGTCTTTTGCAAGACATAATTACTTTTTATGACCATTTTAAGAGCTATATGATTTGGTAATCCAAACAAAAACACGCAAATTTTTACTAATTGTCACAATTGTTTTTCAAGCTTTTGAAAATTTTTGTGTGTTTCGGAGTTTTTTCAGCCTTAGATCTCAAGGAGCCTCCTCTGATAGATAATAGCACAGCGTATGGTGGTAATAAAATGGTTTTCAACTTTTTAACATCAAGAATTTTAGCATTTTTTTTGACAAAACCTGCAATTTTTTAATTTTTGATATTTTTCCTTATTCAGGTCTTTCCAGACCAGGGGCCAGGAAATTTCCTTAGGGATTTGATAATAAGTTACTGAAAAAATTTTATTGGCCTTGGAATAGTTTTCAATATTTTGATATCACAAGTTTTAGCAATTTTTTCATACAACTGAAATTTTTCAAATTTTTGAATATTTTACATTTTTTTAGATTTCTCCAGCCTCAAAAGCCATGGAACCTCCTTTATGGTTTGAGAATAGTTTACTGTATAGTCTGTAGATGAAATAGAAAATTTTTCAAGATTTTAACATCATGAATTTTAGCAATTTTCTGAGAATCTTTTTTTTACAATTTTTCGGGCCTTAAGTCATTTCAGTTTTTTTTCAGCCTCAGGAGTCAGAAAACCTCCTTAAGCGTTTGATAATAAGTTACTGTAAAGGTTTTATTGGCCTGGGAATTGTTTTCCACTTTTAAATATCACAACTATTAACCATTTCTTAAATAAAACTTGCTTTTTTCACGTTTGTTTTTGGATTTTTACAGTTTTCCGGATTCTCCACACTCAAGAGCCACGGAACCTCCAGTAGGGTTTGATAATAGGTTACCTCGACGTTTCTAAAAGTATTGAAATGTTTTGAAAGATTTTAAAATTACGAATTTAAACAATTTTAAAAAAAAAAAATTTGCTTTTTTTTCAAGTTTTTGAGTATTTTTGAATTTTCAATTTTTTCTAGCACCAGGGGCCCAGAGAACTCCTCCGAGGTTTTATAGTAAGCTGCTGCATATTTTCTAGAGTTAATGGAGTTGTAATCAGTATTTTGACGAATTAGTTAAGCAATTTTTTAAAAAAATTTAAATTTCAATTTTTTGGAATTATCATGTTCCAAGTTCATAGCTCTTTATGACCCAGTGAAACTATTTAAGGCTTGAAATAGGGACACGGGATAGTCTAGTGAGACAATGAAATGGTTTTGATGATTTTAATATCTTGATTTTTAGCAAGATTTTGTTAAAATATTTGACTCTTCAAAATTTTTGAATATTTTTGTTATTTTCTGAATTCAACGATCATTACTGGCCAACGAAGCTTTTCAAGTCTTGCAGATGGGTTACTTAACATAACTGCAAATACAAAAAATAGTAATAAACATTTTCTCTGCGAAATCTGCAAGCTTTTCTTTTAAATTTGATTTGTTTACTAACAAGGCTAGAAAACTAAAAGTTGCAGAGTCGAATCAAGCTAAAGCGAGCCTCACTAAACCTTGGCTAGCTACTGGTGAAGTCAACCGCTCGCCGGTCGTTTGAGAGCAATTCGCCCGACGTTAATCGGTTATGTTTTACTTATTGGATTTATTTTCGGCCATTGTTTTGTCGCGTTGACTGGATTTAAAGCGACCACTTTTGTGAAGAAGTTAATTACTTAGCAATTGGTTACTGTTTTTTTTTGTTTTAAAATGGTGTTTCAATTGAGAGAACTTACGGAAATTGATTAAATTTTTGTAACAATTTTTGGCAATTTCAATTGTTTCAAAAAAATAGGACGTTCGGGGAGCCTAACATGGCTTGACTTTTGCTGCTCGCGCAGTTTGATGTTCTATATTGCGTACACAAATTTTGTCTTGTTTTATATATAGGAGTACTGTATTTTTTTTTCAATTCAATTGGTTTTATAGGCTATTTTTCTTTTTTGACTGATTTTTTGTGGTTTTAGTAGTCTTTTTAGTGGGTAGCAGTGGATTTAAAAGGCAATTTTTTCCTGAAGACGACTCTTCGATTCGTTTTCGGAATTTTTCCGGCAAAGTTTTGTTTCGTCGTCTGACGCTCTTTTTCGTTTTACATTTGTTCACACAGCAAAGCTGAAAAAGTCAATTTTTGGGAATAACTTCTTCCTCTCACTAAAGGCAAGTGCGCGCGTGACCTCATTTCTCACTCTCCAGCAAAAGATGTTGGGTCATTTTCGTGATCAAATTTTGATCATACGTGACTTACCTCACTCAATAAAATGACTTTTGCCTTTTTTAATACTTAAGTTTAATTTGAATTAGATTTAGGTAAAAGGAACGCATATGTGTAATAAAGCCCTCCTAATGAAAAGGCGTCTGCGTAATGAATTTTAACAAGCTTTAGTAATCTATCGCTGAATGTTTTAATGGCTTTTTGAGCAGCGTCGATAACTTTATCAACTTATATCTGTATCTGTTTCTCTATTATACGGCATGCCAGTCTATTCTTTCGCAGCTATTCCGGCAATCTGGCGGCTATATTATGATAAGATGAATGCATATTCCCGCTCGTTTGAAGCGAGTATCAAATGTCAAGTGGAACGTTTTTAAGGCTGATTAATTATTTGACGAATATTGTAAATTAGCAGCTAATTTTCCGTAGTCTGTTGAGCTTTTATGAACATCTTGTGTCAAAATTGTGAATTTATAAATTAACTCAAGCTTGTGCGAGAGTATATAAGGGCTATAGGAGAGAGCGAAGTGTTTGCTACTAACACACGAGG
The DNA here is from genome assembly GCF_964194025.1 of Convolutriloba macropyga. Taxonomy (NCBI): domain Eukaryota; kingdom Metazoa; phylum Xenacoelomorpha; order Acoela; family Convolutidae; genus Convolutriloba; species Convolutriloba macropyga. The sequence goes on from NC_134469.1 coordinate 56,141,660, forward strand.
AATCTATCATTAGAGTCAAGTAGCAACAAGGACCTGCTTTCCGCCTGCAGTAGTTATCTAGTGTGAAGAGGGTGATGGCTTGTTATCAATAGCCGCCTGAGAAAGCTAATCAGCTTGATTCAGTGACGTTCGTAATGCTGCAGGTGGAAAAATGACCGCTACCGTCATATCGCTCACGGGAAATGAGATGCAGAATCATAAATGGAATTATAGCTACCGAGATGTACGAGCTGAGCTATATTGCGGTGATCTTGGTTATTTTTAATAGCCGCGAAGCGATAGCGGCTATTATTGGGGACAGTGGTTTGTTTTACAATTTAAAGAATTTGAATTGTATTGGGGCGCTGATTTTTTTTACGACTCGAAGAGTATAGAAGCCCTTTTTTAATCAGTTTTATTGGAGTGAAGCAGGAAATGCAACACGTGAAAAAATTTGGAAAATGTTGCTGATCAAAATGAAGAGTGGAGCGAAAAGATTAGTTTTTTGTTCATATCGCTGTTTTCTAGATCGAAAAACTGAGGTGTGAAAAAAAAAGCTGTAATCTTGCGAAACATTTTGTTCACATGCGGCATTTTCAGCAGTTTTTTTCAATTTTTTTTGGTTAAGAGGTTTAGTTATGATTTTGTTTTAATTTTAGGCTGGTTTTGGTAGTGGTTTGAACGTTTCTGGAAATTCATCAATTTTATGCTAATTTGGAGGTCTTTCATGTATTTTGCTGATTTTTGGGCTAATTTTTTTTTAGATTTTTTGAAGATTGTTTTGTTTTACTGCCTCAAATGGGTATTAACAAGACCCCTATTACTTGAGCAATTTTTAGACAACAAGTGGTTACAGTTTTCTGGATTTGAATTATTTTTGTTGATGGGAAATACGACGAAAAATGGCGGTAATTGAAACTATTTTTCTTTTTTTTGCATTTTTTCGGTTTTTTGTTTTTTAGACAAGCTTCTTAGCCTATTGTGATTTGCCTATTGTTTTACGAGCATCTGGATACCCTATTAGCTGAAATGAATTTGTCTTTGGATTTATTTTCTTTGTTATATTAAAGAAAGTATTAACTTAAGTTTTTTAGTCCAAGTTGTTTGTAAGAGCTTATTTTCTCATGATTTGGCTTCAAGTATTTTTTTTAAAAAATCACATAAGTGGTTTTAGTTGGTACTAGTTGTTATGATAAAGAAATTTCGGCGGAGATAGTTATTACGGGATTTAAATATTGACAAAATTTGATCAGATTTTTCATATTTCAACAGATTTGATTTCTTGTTTTTACTTTTTTGTTTTATGGTTTTGTTTCAAGATAATCATGAATTAGTTGAGGCAACTTTTGTCTGATGAGTAATTAGATGGCTTTAAGTGGATTTCTACTTAAGATCGTTTCCGGAATTCTTCCGGCAATGGTTTTTTTAAGATCTGTTCACACATTTTCATGATTTTTGAAGTCATATTGGAGTAGTGATTTTGGTCACATCAAAACAGTAAGTGGAGCAAAAAAAAGAGTGGTTTTCAGGCGTGAATTTTTATCGCTCTAATTTCAAAGTAGAGCAATGCGGCAATTTCACTCTGATTTCACTTTGCGGCAATTTAACTTTGCTTTCACATGCGGCAATTTCACTTTGATTTTACTGTTTTCGATTTTTGGATCGTATTTTCTTCTAAATAGCTTTCCCAACACATTCATTGTTCATTCTTGGCCTATCTGTTTGTTTGAACCTAATTTTCATTTCTCTCTAGTGGTTTTTTATTCACATGCGGCATTTTGACATTGGTTTTTGCTTTTTTAATCCGATTTTTTTAGAAATGGTTTTCCCAATTCACTCAGATTCCGTTCAAGATCTAGTTTTTTGTTTAGTCAATAAAAATTCCTTGAATTGTACGTCAGGACTTGTCCTGCTATGTTTTTACATCGTCGTCTCCAACGATGATTCTTGCGATTTTACTTCTTGGGAGTAATTTTTTCAATTTTAGTGATTTCTACCATTTTGCAGTTAATATTTGTGTGCACGTCGTCTTTTGTTCCACTTGCGTGACTTAACTCACTCAAGGCATGACTTCTGATCTCACTTAATGAGCTTTAAATTTTATGAACTTTTACTAATTAAAGGTCAATAGTGTGCATCTAAGTAGTGCCGAACGTGTATGCCCTAATTCTTCAGTATTAAAGTCTTAAGATTTGATTTGGAATTTTGTTTTGAAAAAGTTGTTATGGCTGTTTCTTTATAGAGCGTATGTGTCTCATAAAACTGACGGTGCAAATCTAACCCAAAATGTCTTGTGGTCTATTGAAGGAGTGGTAGTCATTTTATCTATCCTATTTTTTAGTTGTTTCAGTTCATAGGCCAAAAACGTCTATCGCTGCTGTTTTCCGGCAATCTGCCGGCTAAGTTTTTTTAATAGCCGCTGTCTGCCTGCAAAGGATTTTAATTATATTGTAGCGCTGTCTCTTTTAAACATCGGTGCACACTGGACTCTTTGATGTCGATGAGATTCCAAATTAATGGCGCATTTAGAAAAGCTGGAGGTCTCAAAGGCGCGAAAATACTATTATGTTGGAAGAACAATTTCCCAAACTAACTTTAAATGTTACTAAGAGTTTGCCGTTTGAACAATTTTTTTTCACATGCAGCAATTTGACTTGTCTTCAGTGTTTTTTGCTCTTAGAGTGCATCCCCCTCTTCCACACCCTAAACATTCTACCCATACCCTCACACAGTTTACTCCTCAACCACTGCTCCACCCCCCCCCCCCCCCCCAAGCTTAACCTAGTCCCTTAAGCTAAGGCCAGAGCTACTGACCAAGACAATTGCTTGCGCACAGTTGTCTCGACAGGTCTTTTTTAAATATTTTGTTCACATCGCTTACATCAAAAGAACGGCTTTGTTGAATTGCAAATACCTCTACATCACTTCTTCTTTTATTCGGTGACGTAATCTCTAACCAAAAGAATGAGGTCTCAAATTTATTAATAGCCGCCGTCAGTCTCTCAGCGGCTATCAATTAGGTGCTCTCCTTTTTTACAGTCCAAGAATTGGATTGTATTTGGGCTCTCTCTCTTTCAGTAAGGCGTTTTCACACAATTTTTATGTTTTTGATCTCTCAAAACGGGACGAACAGGTAAGGACCAGTAGGCATGAGGTTTCATTAGAGGCCCCCAGCCGGTTTTAGTAATCCTTTAAGTGCTTAGAGTGATATAGCTGCTGGAAAGGCCTAAATTGAAAGTTAAAAGCTTATTTGAGCCCAAAATGGTGCAATTTTTCACGTTTTTTGTCATTTTTCGAGTTTTTGTTTGACTGCTCTTAAGTTTCCATTTTTTAAAGTTGAAAGAGTTCTTTTGCCATTTTTATTTTCTTTTTTGACCATCTTATGAGCTGTGCTTTTGTATTGAAGAAAACACAAAAAGGTACTAGTTTTTAAATATGTTCTCCAACCTGAAGTGCCATGAAACCTCCTCTAGGATCTGATAAAAAGTTACTGTAGTTTTTTTCAGTGGCAATCGAATTGTTTTCAACATTTTATCACCACGAATGTTGGCAATTATTTCATAACATTCGTAGTTTTTCTAGTTTCCTGAAAATATTTGTTTTTTGTTCAATTTTTCTTGTGTCAATGTTGAGGTGGATTCGCCTAGAGTTTGAGAGTATTTTACTGCATAGTTGTTAGGGGCAATATAAGGGTTTTCAACTTCTTAATATTACAAATTTTATGACAATAATTGAATTTTTTTAAAATTTTTTTGATAGCCTCTCGAAACAATGAAGTGGTTCTGAAGGAATTGATCACACAGATAGCAACATGGCATTGACTTTTTGAATTTATTATGTTTTTTTCTGAGTTTATCGATTTTACGGGACAACGACACTTTTTAGGTCTCGCATATGCGTTACTGGACAGACTCCAGATACAATTTAATGGTTTTGAACATTCAATTTTTGCAAAACTATGAGGACTTTTAATTTTCCCAAGTTTCAACTTTTTCAAATTATTTTTCATTCCCTTATGTTTTGTATCTTCATTGGCCAATAAACTTTTTTAAATGCTTGTGCGTGGGTTGATGGGTATTTTTAACTGGACCAAATTCGGCCTTCAGTGTAAACTGGCATTTTTCAGTTGATCTGCTGGTCAGGTACAGTAGTTCTAAGTTTTGCATTCAGTCTTCTGGTTTGTATTTCAGGACTTCTCTTGCTATGTTTTTTTGTAAAATGTTTTCAATCATTTTTCACAACTTTGATCTTTCAAAACGGGACAAACAGGTAAGGACCAGTGTGCATTAGGTGTCACAAAAGGCCCCAAGCCCGTTTTAGTAGTCCTTCAATTGCTTAGAGTGGTGCAGCTTCTGGAAAGGCCTAAACTCAAGGTTAAAAGGTCATTTTTGGGAGTTTTCTAGCCGAAAATGGTGCAACTTTTCATATCTTTTGATTTTTTTTTTGTTTTTTGTAGTATTGCAAGTTTTGCGAGTTATTTTGCAATTTTCAATTACCCTTCTCGACTATTGGTTGAGCTGTATGTTTTTGTAACGCAAACATAGGCTCAAGAAATGATACTACTTTTTTAAAAAAAAATGTTCATGTTTTTTGAATATTTTCGACTTTTTTATTATCTCCACACTTAACTGCTGTGAAATCTCCACTAGGGCTTCATACAAGGTCATTGCATAATTTTTATTGGCAAGGGAATTGTTTTCAACTTATTATCATCACAAATATCAGCAATTATTTGATAACATTCGCAGTTTTTGCAGTTTTTGGAAACTTCGACTTTTCTTCAATTCTTCTTGCCTCAATGGTGAGGTAGTTTCACCTAGAGTTTGAAAGTTTATTAATGCATAGTTGTTAGGGACAATAAAACGTTTTTCAACTCCCTAATAACATGAATTTTTTTTTACAAAATTTCATTTTTATCTTTTCAATTTTTTGATAGCATCTCGAGACAATGAAATAGTTCTGATGAAAATAATGTCATATAGAACAACATGTCATTTACTTTAAAATTGTCTTTGTTTTTTCCTTAGTTTATTGATTTCGTGGCCCAATGAAACTTTTTTAGGTTGCCCAGATGCGTTACTGATCAGATTCCAGACCCAAATTAATGGTTTGGAACATTTAATAACTGCAAAATTTTGAATATTTTATTTAAATTTCGCAAACTTCAATCTTTTAAAATTCCTTATTAATCGATGTCCTCTATCTTTATTGGCCAAAAACACTCTTCAAAAGCTTGTGCGTGTGTTCTTTTGTATATTTAAATGTATCAAATTTGGCCTCTAGTGTGAATTCTTCGAGATTTTAGGATGGATTATATTTTCTTTAGTTTGATTTCTTTAAATTCTCATTTTTGCGATTCTTTTTCTTGCTGACTGATACTGTGCAGTTGATCTGTTGGTCAGGTATAGCATATCTAACTTTCAAACTCAGTTCTTTGAATTCTATTTTAAGACTTGTCTTGATATGATATTTGTAAGATGTTTTCACCCATTTTTCATGACTTTGATCTTTCCTAACGGGACAAACAGGTAAGGCTTAGTGGGCATTAAGCTTCATCAGATGTCCTAAGGTAGTTTTTGTACATCTTCATTTGTTGAGAGTGCTGCAGCTCCGAAGGCCTAATTTTAAGTTTAAAAGTTCAATTTTAGGATTTTCTGAGCTCGAAATGGTTCAATTTTTCACGTTTTGTGTCATTTTTTGTGTTTTTTGTTTTTTTGATTTCTCTTGAATTTACATTTGTTGAAATTGATAAAAACCATTTGCAAGAATTAACGTGACCATTTATTGAGCTAGATGTTTTTTATTGGTAACATAAACACGAAAAATGATAGTAGTTCTCAAGTTTTTAAAGTTTTTCACAGTTTTTTGTCCGTTTTTTATTTTCTCTAGCCTGAAGAGACGTGAAACCTCCTCCAGGTTTTGGTAATAGGTTACTGAATATATTATTAGTGGCAATGCAACTGTTTTCAACATTTTATTGAAATTTTGAGCAATTTTTAAATGAAATTTTCCAGATTTTTTGAAAGTATTTGGCTTTTCAGTTTTTCTTGCCTCAATAGTCAGGTAATTTTACATAGAGTTGGAAAGTATATTACTGCATAGTTGTTAGGAGAAATGGAATGGTTCTCCACTTCTTATTATTAAGAATTTGACGACCAAAGTTGAAATTTCTTTTTTCAATTTTTTTGAAAATGTGGTCATGTTCCTAATTTATCAATTTCTGAGCCAAAACTTTTTAGGGCTTGGGGTTGATTTACTTGAGAGCCTCTCAAGTCAAAGAAATAGTTCTGACTAAATTAATGTCACAAATAGCAACATTTGATTAGTTTTTTGAGTATTTGTTCTTTTCTGAGTTTATCGATTTTAAGGGCCAATGAAACTTTTTAGGTCTGGCAGATGCGTTACTGGGAAGATTTCCCATATAATTAGTGGTTTTCAATGCTTGTGCGTGGGTATAGTGCGTGGGAAACCTCCTTCAATGCTTGTGCGTGGGTATAGTTATATGGATCAAATTTGACCTTCAGTTTAAAATCTTCGATATTTTCAGGAATTATTATATTTTCTTCGGTTGATTATTTTTTTCTCTCAATACTTTTAATCTTTTTTTTCTGACTGGCATTGTTAAGTTGATCTGCTGGTGAGGTATAGTAGTCCTAAGTTTCTAATTCATTTCCTTGCAATGTATTTCAGGACTTTACTTGATATGTTTTTTTGTAAAATGTTTTCAACCGTTTTTCATGACTTCGATCTTTCCTAACGGGACAAACAGGTAAGGCTTAGTGGGCATTAAGCTTCATCAGATGTCCTAAGGTAGTTTTTGTACATCTTCATTTGTTGAGAGTGCTGCAGCTCCGAAGGCCTAATTTTAAGTTTAAATGTTCAATTTTAGGATTTTCTGAGCTCGAAATGGTTCAATTTTTCACGTTTTCTGTCATTTTTTGAGTTTTTTGTTTTTTGATTTCTCTTGAATTTACATTTGTTGAAATTGATAAAATCCATTTGCAAGAATTAACGTAACCATTTATTGAGCTAGATGTTTTTTATTGGTAACATAAACACGAAAAATGATAGTAGTTTTCAAGTTTTTAAAGTTTTTCACAGTTTTTTGTCCGTTTTTTATTTTCTCTAGCCTGAAGAGACGTGAAACCTCCTCCAGGTTTTGGTAATAGGTTACTGAATATATTATTAGTGGCAATGCAACTGTTTTCAACATTTTATTGAAATTTTGAGCAATTTTTAAATGAAATTTTCCAGATTTTTTGAAAGTATTTGGCTTTTCAGTTCTTCTTGCCTCAATAGTCAAGTAATTTTACATAGAGTTGGAAAGTATATTACTGCATAGTTGTTAGGAGAAATGGAATGGTTCTCCACTTCTTATTATTAAGAATTTGACGACCAAAGTTGAAATTTCTTTTTTCAATTTTTTTGAAAATGTGGTCATGTTCCTAATTTATCAATTTCTGAGCCAAAACTTTTTAGGGCTTGGGGTTGATTTACTTGAGAGCCTCTCAAGTCAAAGAAATAGTTCTGACTAAATTAATGTCACAAATAGCAACATTTGATTAGTTTTTTGAGTATTTGTTCTTTTCTGAGTTTATCGATTTTAAGGGCCAATGAAACTTTTTAGGTCTGGCAGATGCGTTACTGGGAAGATTTCCCATATAATTAGTGGTTTTCAATGCTTGTGCGTGGGTATAGTGCGTGGGAAACCTCCTTCAATGCTTGTGCGTGGGTATAGTTATATGGATCAAATTTGACCTTCAGTTTAAAATCTTCGATATTTTCAGGAATTATTATATTTTCTTCGGTTGATTATTTTTTTCTCTCAATACTTTTAATCTTTTTTTTCTGACTGGCATTGTTAAGTTGATCTGCTGGTGAGGTATAGTAGTCCTAAGTTTCTAATTCATTTCCTTGCAATGTATTTCAGGACTTTACTTGATATGTTTTTTTGTAAAATGTTTTCAACCGTTTTTCAAGACTTCGATCTTTCCTAACGGGACAAACAGGTAAGGCTTAGTGGGCATTAAGCTTCATCAGATGTCCTAAGGTAGTTTTTGTACATCTTCATTTGTTGAGAGTGCTGCAGCTCCGAAGGCCTAATTTTAAGTTTAAATGTTCAATTTTAGGATTTTCTGAGCTCGAAATGGTTCAATTTTTCACGTTTTCTGTCATTTTTTGAGTTTGTTTTTGATTTCTCTTGAATTTACATTTGTTGAAATTGATAAAATCCATTTGCAAGAATTAACGTGACCATTTATTGAGCTAGATGTTTTTTATTGGTAACATAAACACGAAAAATGATAGTAGTTTTCAAGTTTTTATAGTTTTTCACATTTTTTTGTTCGTTTTTTATTTTCTCTAGCCTGAAGAGACGTGAAACCTCCTCCAGGTTTTGGTAATAGGTTACTGAATATATTATTAGTGGCAATGCAACTGTTTTCAACATTTTATTGAAATTTTGAGCAATTTTTAAATGAAATTTTCCAGATTTTTTGAAAGTATTTGGCTTTTCAGTTTTTCTTGCCTCAATAGTCAGGTAATTTTACATAGAGTTGGAAAGTATATTACTGCATAGTTGTTAGGAGAAATGGAATGGTTCTCCACTTCTTATTATTAAGAATTTGACGACCAAAGTTGAAATTTCTATTTTCAATTTTTTTGAAAATGTGGTCATGTTCCTAATTTATCAATTTCTGAGCCAAAACTTTTTAGGGCTTGGGGTTGATTTACTTGAGGGCCTCTCAAGTCAAAGAAATAGTTCTGACTAAATTAATGTCACAAATAGCAACATTTGATTAGTTTTTTGAGTATTTGTTCTTTTCTGAGCTTATCGATTTTAAGGGCCAATGAAACTTTTTAGGTCTGGCAGATGCGTTACTGGGAAGATTTCCCATATAATTAGTGGTTTTCAATGCTTGTGCGTGGGTATAGTGCGTGGGAAACCTCCTTCAATGCTTGTGCGTGGGTATAGTTATATGGATCAAATTTGACCTTCAGTTTAAAATCTTCGATATTTTCAGGAATTATTATATTTTCTTCGGTTGATTATTTTTTTCTCTCAATACTTTTAATCTTTTTTTTCTGACTGGCATTGTTAAGTTGATCTGCTGGTGAGGTATAGTAGTCCTAAGTTTCTAATTCATTTCCTTGCAATGTATTTGAGGACTTTACTTGATATGTTTTTTTGTAAAATGTTTTCAACCGTTTTTCATGACTTCGATCTTTCCTAACGGGACAAACAGGTAAGGCTTAGTGGGCATTAAGCTTCATCAGATGTCCTAAGGTAGTTTTTGTACATCTTCATTTGTTGAGAGTGCTGCAGCTCCGAAGGCCTAATTTTAAGTTTAAAAGTTCAATTTTAGGATTTTCTGAGCTCGAAATGGTTCAATTTTTCACGTTTTCTGTCATTTTTTGAGTTTTTTGTTTTTTGATTTCTCTTGAATTTACATTTGTTGAAATTGATAAAATCCATTTGCAAGAATTAACGTGACCATTTATTGAGCTAGATGTTTTTTATTGGTAACATAAACACGAAAAATGATAGTAGTTTTCAAGTTTTTAAAGTTTTTCACAGTTTTTTGTCCGTTTTTTATTGTCTCTAGCCTGAAGAGACGTGAAACCTCCTCCAGGTTTTGGTAATAGGTTACTGAATATATTATTAGTGGCAATGCAACTGTTTTCAACATTTTATTGAAATTTTGAGCAATTTTTAAATGAAATTTTCCAGATTTTTTGAAAGTATTTGGCTTTTCAGTTTTTCTTGCCTCAATAGTCAGGTAATTTTACATAGAGTTGGAAAGTATATTACTGCATAGTTGTTAGGAGAAATGGAATGGTTCTCCACTTCTTATTATTAAGAATTTGACGACCAAAGTTGAAATTTCTATTTTCAATTTTTTTGAAAATGTGGTCATTTTGCTAATTTATCAATTTCTGAGCCAAAACTTTTTAGGGCTTGGGGTTGATTTACTTGAGGGCCTCTCAAGTCAAAGAAATAGTTCTGACTAAATTAATGTCACAAATAGCAACATTTGATTAGTTTTTTGAGTATTTGTTCTTTTCTGAGCTTATCGATTTTAAGGGCCAATGAAACTTTTTAGGTCTGGCAGATGCGTTACTGGGAAGATTTCCCATATAATTAGTGGTTTTCAATGCTTGTGCGTGGGTATAGTGCGTGGGAAACCTCCTTCAATGCTTGTGCGTGGGTATAGTTATATGGATCAAATTTGACCTTCAGTTTAAAATCTTCGATATTTTCAGGAATTATTATATTTTCTTCGGTTGATTATTTTTTTCTCTCAATACTTTTAATCTTTTTTTTCTGACTGGCATTGTTAAGTTGATCTGCTGGTGAGGTATAGTAGTCCTAAGTTTCTAATTCATTTCCTTGCAATGTATTTCAGGACTTCACTTGATATGTTTTTTTGTAAAATGTTTTCAACCGTTTTTCATGACTTCGATCTTTCAAAACGGGATGAACAGGTAGGGAGTAGGAGGCATTAAGTTTCATAAGAGGCCCGAAGCCGGCTTTTTTAGTCCGTCAAGTGCTCAGAGTGGTGCAGCTGCAAGGAAGGCCTAAACTCAAGGTTAAAAGACCTTTTTTGAGCGCAAAATGGTGCAATTTTAACAGTTTTTGGTTTGTTTGTAAGTTCTGCAAATTCATTTGCTAGTTTTAATTACTCTTCTCGTCCATTTGATGAGCTGTATGTTTGTGTTAATGCACATATAGGCACAAAAAATGGTACTATTTTTAATTAAAAAAATCAACTTATTGAAAATTTTTGTTTTTTTTTAATGTTTCCACGCTCAAGTCCCATGGATCTTCCACTAGTGTTTGATAATAGAATACTGAATGTTTTTTAGTGGCAGTTTGAGTTCTTTTTTATTTTCACGAATATTGGCAATTTCCTGATAAAGTTTGTAGTTTGTTCAGTTTGTTGTGACTCAATGGCCAGGTAATTTGACTTAGAGTTTGAGAGTAGATTATTGCATAGTTGCGAGGGGCAATTGATTTATTTTCAATTTTTTAATACTACAAATTTTTTGACAAAATGTGAATTTTTTTAAAAAATTTTGAATTATCGCCAGATTCTTGTTTATCAGTATTTGAGTCAACGACACTTTTTAGGGCTTGAATTTGGTTTACTAGATAACCTCTCGAGACAATGAAATATTTCTGAAGAATTTATTGTCACATATAGCAACAAATCATTATCTTATTGAAATTTTTTGTTCTCTTCTCAGTTTATCGATTTTGTGGCCTATGAAACTTTTTAGGTCTCTCAGATGCGTTACCGGACAGATTTAGATACAAATTAGTAGTTTCGTACTTTTGATAATTGCAAAATTATAAAAATTTTATTTAATTTTCCGAAATCTCAATTTTTTCAATTATTTGTCTTTCCTTGAAGTTTTCTACTATTTTGCCCAAAAAACCACTTTCAATGCTGGTGCGTGGCTTGATGGGTCTATTTCACAGGATAAAATTTGGCCTTCAGTGTAAATTGATTGAATTTTTCTGGAACGACTACATTTTTTTTTTATTTTTTTGTCTTATTTTCTCAATTGTATCGTATTGGTCTCAATTTTGTAATTCTTTTTCTTTCTGACTGGCATTGTTCAATTGATCTGCTGGTCAGGTAAAGTAGTTCTAAGTTTCTCATTCAATTCTTCAGATTTGTCTTGTTATGATTTTTAGGACCTGTGGGAATTAAGTTCCATTAAAGGCCCCAAGCGGCTTTAGTAGTCCTTCAGGTGCTTAGAGTGGTGCAGCTGCTAAGAAAGCCTAAACTCAAGGTTAAAAGATCATTTTTTGGGTGGAGTTTTTGAGCCCAAAATGGTGCAATTCTTCACCATTTTTTAAAAACATTTTTTGAGTTTTTTCGGACTGCTCTTGAATTTAAATTTGTTAAAGATGATAACGTTACTTTGCAAGAATTTTAATTACTTTCTTTGGTTATTTTGTGAGCTATAATTTTGTTATTGCAACAATAGACACGAAAAATGGTACTATTTTAAAAAATTGTTGAGTTTTTGAAAATTTTTGTCGTTTTTTTTTATTTTATCCACGCCATGTGCCCTCCTGCAGTGTTTGGTAATAGGCTACTGCATATTTTTTAGTGGCAATGGAAATTTTTTCATCATTTTATTATCGTGAATTGTAGCAATTTTTGATAAAATTTGCAGTTTTCCACTTTTTTGAAATTATCTGGTTTTTTTTCAGTTGTGACTCAATCGCCAGGTAAATTCATCAAGAGTTTGAGAGTAGATTACTGCATAGTTGCTATGGACAATGGAATGATTTTCAATTTTTTAAAACTATGAATTTTTTGACAAATTTTTTTTTTAATTTTGAATTTTCGCCATGTTCCTAGTTTATCAATATTTGAACATACAAAACTTTTTAGGGCTTGAATTTGGTTTACTATATAAACTCTCGAGACAATGAAATAGTTCTGAAGAATATAATGTCGCATATAGCAACAAATCCTTAGCCATTTGAATTTTTTATTCTTTTCTGAGTTTATCAGTTTTATGGGCCGATGAAACTTTTAGGTATCGCAGGTGCGTTACTGGACAGATTCCAGATACAAATTAGTTTTTTCAAAGTTTTTATATAATTGCAAATTTATAAAAACTTTATTTAAATTTCGCAAATTTCAATTTTTTAAAAAAATTATTTGCCATTTCTTGATGTTTTCTACTTTTTTGGCCAAGAAACCACATTCAGGGCTTGTGCGCGGGTTGATGGGTATATTTAATTGGATCAAATTTGGCCTTCAGTATAAAGTCTTTAAGATTTTCTGGAATGATTCTATTTTCTTCGTTTGATTATTTTTATCTTAGTCTTCTCTATTTAACTATTTTATCTTAGTCCTTTTATTCTTTTTCTTTCTGACTGGCATTGTTCAGTTTATCTGCTGCTAAGGTTTAGCAGCTCTAAGTTTCTAATTCAAATCTTTGGATTGTATTTCGAGACTTGTCTTCATATGTTTGAGCAAAGTTTTTTTCACTCATTTTTTATGACTTTGATCTTTTAAAACAGGATGAACAGGTAAGCACTAGGAGGCATTATGTTCCATACGAGTCCCGAAGCCGGCTTTATTAGTCCCTCAAATGCTTATAGTGTTGTAGCTGCTAAGAATGCCTAAACTCACGGTTAAAAGTCATTTCTTGGAGTTTTCCAGCCGAAAATATCCAATTTTTCGTTTTTTTGGTTATTTTTTGAGTTTTTTGTTTTATTTGCAACTTTTGCGAGTTCTTTTGCAGGTTTTAATTACTCTTTTTGACCATTGTATGAGATGTATGTTTTTGTTATGCAAACATAGACACAAAAAATGTACTTTTTAAAACTTTTTCAAGTTTTTTGAAAATTTTTATTGCTTTTTTTGTTTTCTACCCTCAAGAACCACGAAACCTCCTCTATTGTTTGATTATAGGTTACTGCATGTTTTTTAGTGGCAGTGGAATTCGTTTCAACATCTGATTATCACGGATATTGGCAATTTTCTGATTATAGTTGCATTTTTCCTCTTTTTTGAAATCATTTGGTTTTTGTTCAGTTTGTTGTGACTCAATGGCCACGTAATTTAACCTGGAGTTTGAGAGAATATTACTGCATAGCTGTTAGTGGCAATGGAATGGTTTTCAACTTTTTTTGGCAAAATTTGAACTTTTTTCTCAAATTTTCAAAATAATGTCATGTTCCTAGTTTATCAATATTTCAGCCGACAAAACTTTTTAAGGCTTGAAGTTGGTTTACTATATAACCTCTCGAGACAGTGAAATAGTTCTGAAGAAAATAATGTCGCATATAGCAACAAATCCTTAACTTATTGAAATTTTTGGTTCTTTTCTGAGTTTATCAATTTTATGGGCCTATGAAACTTTTTAGGTCTCGCAGATGCGTTACTGGACAGATTCCAAATACAAATTAGTTGTTTCGAACATTTTGATCATTGCCAATATATGAATACTTTATTTAAATTTCCTAACTTTCAATTTTTTAAATTATTTGTCAATTCTAAATGTTTTCTACTATTCGAGCCAAGAAACCACTTCCAAGGCTTGTGCGTGGGTTGATGGGTATATTTAACTGGATCAAATTTAGCATTGAGTGTAAAACCTTCGATATTTTCAGCAATGACTATATTTTCTTTCTAAACATATTATATTATTTTTTTGAAATTTAAGATTCTTTTTCTTTCTAACTGACATTTTTCAATTGATCGGCTGGTCAGGTACAGAACTTTTAAGTTTTTCTTTCAATTCTTCGGATTTGTCTTTTTTTTGTAAGATGTTTTCACCCATTTTTCATGAGTTTGACCTTCAAAACGGGACGAACAGGTAAGGAACTTTGGGCGTTAAGTTTCATCAGAGGCACCAAGCCCGTTTTAGTATTCCTTCAAGTGCTTAGATTGGTGCAGTTGCTAGGAAGGCCTAAACTTGAGGTTAAAAGGTCATTGTTTGGAGTTTTTGAGCCCAAATTGATGCAAATATATTTTTTCATCAGTTTTTGAGTTTTTGTTGGACTACCCTTGAATTTACATTCGTTAAAGGTGACAACGTTTTTTTTCAGGATTTAATTACTTTTATTGACCGGGTTATGAGCTATATGTTTTTGTATTGCAAACATAGACACGAAAAATGGTACTACTTTCGAAATTTTACAATTTTTTGCCAAGAAACCTCCCACAGGGTTTCGTAATAGTTTACTGCATAATTTTTAGATTCAATGGAAATTTTGTCAACATCTTATTATCGCGAATTTTAGCAATTTTTGATAAAATTTGCGGTTTTGCAGTGTCTTTGAAAAATTTGGCTTTTGTTCAGTTTTTCTTGCCTCAGTTTGAGAGTTTGAGAGTGTATTACTGCATAGTTGTTAGAGGCAGTGGAATGGTTTTCAACTTTTTTTATTACGAATGTGTTAACAAAATTTGAATTTGTTTTTTTCAATGAAACTGGATCAAATTTGGCCTTCAGTATAGTCTTCGAGATATTTAGGAAAGACTACATATTCATTAGTTCGATTACATTTTTGTCAACGTTGTGATTCTTTTTCCTTTTGACTGGCATTGTTTGGTTGATCTGCTGGTCAGGTACTGCAGTTTCAAGTTTATAATTCATTTGTTGGGACTGTTTTTCAGAACTTATCTTGAAATGTTTTTTGTGAGGTATTTTCACCCGTTTTTCATGACTTTGACTTTTTAAAACGGGATGAACAGGTAAGAACTAGTAGGCATTACCTTTCATTAGAATTCTGAAGCCAGTTTTAGTAGTCCTTCAAGTGCTTAGAGTGCTGCAGCTGCTAGGAACCCCTAAATTCAAGGTTAAAAGCTCATTTTTTGGAGTTTCTGAGCACAAAATGATGCAGCTTATTATGTTTTTGTCAATTTACAAGAGTTTGTTTGACTACTCTTGCATTTCCACTATTAAAGTTGATAAATTTCTTCTGAAATCTAAATTACAATTTTATGTGGTGTATGTTTTTAATGTAAACATAGAAAAAAAAATGTACTAATTTTAAATATTTTCTTCAAGTTTTTCGAAAACTTTTGTTTTTATTGTTTTCTCCAATCTTAAGTGCCGTGGAACCTCCTCTAGTTTTTGATAATTGGGGACTGCATGTTTTTTGGTGGCAATGGATTTGCTTTAAACATTTTGTTATCACAAATAATGGCAATTTTGAGAGTATATTACTGCATAATTGCTAGGGGAAATGGAATGGTTTTCAACTTCTAGCTGACAAAATTTTTTTTCTTAATTCAATTTTTCAAAAAATTGTCATGTTCCTAGCTTATCAATATTTCAGCCAACAAAACTTCTTAAGGCATGAAGTTGGTTTACTATATAACCTCTCGAGACAGTGAAATAGTTCTGACGAAACTAATTTCAGAAAAAGCAGCATATCCTTACTATTTTGAATTGTTGTTCTGTCCTGAGTTTATCGATTTTATGGGCCTAAGAAACTTTTTAGCTCTCGAAATTGCGTTTCTGGAGTGATTCCAGAGACAAGTTAGTGGTTTTGGACATTTAATAATCGCAAATTTAAGGTTTTTTTTTAATTTTCCAAATTTCAATATTTAGAAATTTGTTGTCATTTTTTAATGTTTTCTGTCTTTATTGGCCAATCAATCTCTTTTAGGGCTTGTGCGTGGATTGATGGGTATATATAAATGGATCAAATTTGGCCTCCAGAATAAAGTCTTTGAGATATTTAGGAATGATAACTTTTTCATTAGTCCGATTATTTTGTTTTCTCAATTTTGTGATTCTTTTTCCTTTTGACTGGCATTGTTCAGTTGATCTGCTGGTCAAAACGGGATGAGCAAGCAAGAATCAGTAAGCAGTAGTCTTTCAATTGCTTAGAGTGTTGCAGCTTCTAGGAAAGCCTAAACTCAAGGTTAGAAGATCAATTTTGATCTTTCTGGCCCCAAAAATGGTGCAGCAAATTATGTTTTTGTCAATTTACAAGAGTTTGTTTGACTACTCATGAATTTCCACTATTAAAGTTGATAAATTTCTTCTGCAAATGTAAATTACAATTTTATCTGCTGTATGTTTTTAATGTAAACATAGACACAAAAAATTGAACTAATTTTAAAATTTTTTCCAATTTTTTTGAAATCTTTTGATGTTTTTTTTGTTTTCTCCAATATTAAATGCCGTGTAATTTCCGCTAGGTTTTGATAATAGGAGACTGCATTTTTGCTGTTTGCAATGGAATTGTTTTCAACATTTTGTTATCACAAATAAAGGCAATTTTCTGAAGAAAATTTGCAGTTTTTCCATTATTTTGAAAAAACGTGGCTGTTGTTCAGGTTTTCTTGCCTCAATGTTCAGGTAATTGTACCTTGAGTTTGAGAGTATATTACTGCATAATTGCTAGGGGCAATGGAATGGTTTTCAACGTCTTGTTGACAAAATTTGATTCTTTATTTCAAATTTTCAAAATAATGTCATGTTCCTAGTTTATCAATATTTCAGCCAACAAAATTTCTTAAGGCTTGAAGTTGGTTTACTATATAACCTCTCGAGACAGTGAAGTAGTTCTGACGAAACTAATGTCACAAATAGCAGCCTATCCTTACTATTTTGAGTTTTTGTTTTGTCCTGAGTTTATCGATATCATGGGCCTAAGAAACTTTTTAGCTCTCACAATTGCGTTACTGCACTGATTCCAGAGACAAGTTAGTGGTTTTGGACAATTAATAATCGCAAATTTAAGATTTTTTTAATTTTCCAAATTTCAATTTTTAGAAAATTGTTGTCATTTTTTAATGTTTTCTATCTTTATTGGCCAATCAATCTCTTTTAGGACTTGTGCGTGGGTTGATGGGTATATATAAATGGATCAAATTTGGCCTCCAGAATAAAGTCTTTGAGATATTTAGGAATGATAACTTTTTCATTAGTCCGATTATTTTGTTTTCTCAATTTTGTGATTCTTTTTCCTTTTGACTGGCATTGTTCAGTTGATCTGCTGGTCAAAACGGGATGAGCAAGCAAGAATCAGTAAGCAGTAGTCTTTCAATTGCTTAGAGTGTTGCAGCTTCTAGGAAAGCCTAAACTCAAGGTTAGAAGATCAATTTTGATTTTTTCAATGAAACTGGATCAAATTTGGCCTTCAGTATAGTCTTCGAGATATTTAGGAAAGACCACATATTCATTAGTTCGATTACATTTTTGTCAACGTTGTGATTCTTTTTCCTTTTGACTGGCATTGTTTGGTTGATCTGCTGGTCAGGTACTGCAGTTTCAAGTTTATAATTCATTTGTTGGGACTGTTTTTCAGAACTTATCTTGAAATGTTTTTTGTGAGGTATTTTCACCCGTTTTTCATGACTTTGACTTTTTAAAACGGGATGAACAGGTAAGAACTAGTAGGCATTACCTTTCATTAGAATTCTGAAGCCAGTTTTAGTAGTCCTTCAAGTGCTTAGATTGCTGCAGCCTCTAGGAACCCCTAAATTCAAGGTTAAAAGCTCATTTTTTGGAGTTTCTGAGCACAAAATGATGCAGCTTATTATGTTTTTGTCAATTTACAAGAGTTTGTTTGACTACTCTTGCATTTCCACTATTAAAGTTGATAAATTTCTTCTGAAATCTAAATTACAATTTTATGTGGTGTATGTTTTTAATGTAAACATAGAAAAAAAATGTACTAATTTTAAATATTTTCTTCAAGTTTTTCGAAAACTTTTGTTTTTATTGTTTTCTCCAATCTTAGGTGCCGTGGAACCTCCTCTAGTTTTTGATAATTGGGGACTGCATGTTTTTTGGTGGCAATAGATTTGTTTTAAACATTTTGTTATCACAAATAATGGCAATTTTGAGAGTATATTACTGCATAATTGCTAGGGGAAATGGAATGGTTTTCAACTTCTAGCTGACAAAATTTTTTTTCTTAATTCAATTTTTCAAAAAATTGTCTTGTTCCTAGCTTATCAATGTTTCAGCCAACAAAACTTCTTAAGGCATGAAGTTGGTTTACTATATAACCTCTCGAGACAGTGAAATAGTTCTGACGAAACTAATTTCAGAAAAAGCAGCATATCCTTACTATTTTGAATTGTTGTTCTGTCCTGAGTTTATCGATTTTATGGGCCTAAGAAACTTTTTAGCTCTCGAAATTGCGTTTCTGGAGTGATTCCAGAGACAAGTTAGTGGTTTTGGACATTTAATAATCGCAAATTTAAGGTTTTTTTTAATTTTCCAAATTTCAATATTTAGAAATTTGTTGTCACTTTTTTATGTTTTCTATCTTTATTGGCCAATCAATCTCTTTTAGGACTTGTGCGTGGGTTGATGGGTATATATAAATGGATCAAATTTGGCCTCCAGAATAAAGTCTTTGAGATATTTAGGAATGATAACTTTTTCATTAGTCCGATTATTTTGTTTTCTCAATTTTGTGATTCTTTTTCCTTTTGACTGGCATTGTTCAGTTGATCTGCTGGTCAAAACGGGATGAGCAAGCAAGAATCAGTAAGCAGTAGTCTTTCAATTGCTTAGAGTGTTGCAGCTTCTAGGAAAGCCTAAACTCAAGGTTAGAAGATCAATTTTGATCTTTCTGGCCCCAAAAATGGTGCAGCAAATTATGTTTTTGTCAATTTACAAGAGTTTGTTTGACTACTCTTGAATTTCCACTATTAAAGTTGATAAATTTCTTCTGCAAATGTAAATTACAATTTTATCTGCTGTATGTTTTTAATGTAAACATAGACACAAAAAATTGAACTAATTTTAAAATTTTTTCCAATTTTTTTGAAATCTTTTGATGTTTTTTTTTGTTTTCTCCAATATTAAATGCCGTGTAATTTCCGCTAGGTTTTGATAATAGGAGACTGCATTTTTGCTGTTTGCAATGGAATTGTTTTCAACATTTTGTTATCACAAATAAAGGCAATTTTCTGAAGAAAATTTGCAGTTTTTCCATTATTTTGAAAAAACGTGGCTGTTGTTCAGGTTTTCTTGCCTCAATGTTCAGGTAATTGTACCTTGAGTTTGAGAGTATATTACTGCATAATTGCTAGGGGCAATGGAATGGATTTCAACGTCTTGTTGACAAAATTTGATTCTTTATTTCAAATTTTCAAAATAATGTCATGTTCCTAGTTTATCAATATTTCAGCCAACAAAATTTCTTAAGGCTTGAAGTTGGTTTACTATATAACCTCTCGAGACAGTGAAGTAGTCCTGACGAAACTAATGTCACAAATAGCAGCCTATCCTTACTATTTTGAGTTTTTGTTTTGTCCTGAGTTTATCGATATCATGGGCCTAAGAAACTTTTTAGCTCTCACAATTGCTTACTGCACTGATTCCAGAGACAAGTTAGTGGTTTTGGACAATTAATAATCGCAAATTTAAGATTTTTTTAATTTTCCAAATTTCAATTTTTAGAAAATTGTTGTCATTTTTTAATGTTTTCTGTCTTTATTGGCCAATCAATCTCTTTTAGGGCTTGTGCGTGGATTGATGGGTATATATAAATGGATCAAATTTGGCCTCCAGAATAAAGTCTTCGAGATAATTAGGAATGATAACTTTTTCATTAGTCCGATTATTTTGTTTTCTCAATTTTGTGATTCTTTTTCCTTTTGACTGGCATTGTTCAGTTGATCTGCTGGTCAGGTACTGCAGTTCAAAGCTTTAATTCATTTCTTTGGACTGTTTTTCAGATCTTGTCTTGACAAGTTTTTTGTAAGGTATTTTGACCCGCTTTATGACTTTGACCTTTCAAAACGGGATGAGCAAGCAATAATCAGTAAGCAGTAGTCTTTCAATTGCTGAGAGTGTTGCAGCTTCTAGGAAAGCTTAAACTCAAGGTTAGAAGATCAATTTTGGAGTTTCTGGGCCCAAAATGATGCAGCATATTATGTTTTTGTCAATTTACAAGAGTTTGTTTGACTACTCTTGAATTTCCACTATTCAAGTTGAAAATTTTTTTCTGCAAATGTAAATTACAATTTGATGTGCTGTATGTTTTTAATGTAAACATAGACACTAAAAAATGTACTAATTTTAAAATTTTTTACAATTTTTTCGAAATATTTTGTTTTTTTTTTTGTTTTCTCCAATAATAATTGCCGTGTAACCTCATCTAGGTTTTGATAAGAGGCGACTGCATGTTTTTTGTGGCAATAGAATTGTTTTCAACTTTTTGTTATCACAAATAATGGCGTTTTTCTGAAAAAATTTGCAGATTTTCCAGTGTTTTGAACAAACGTGGCTGTTGGTCAGGTTTTCTTGCCTCAATGTTCAGGTAATTGTACCTTGAGTTTGAGAGTAATTTACTGCATTATTGCTAGGGGCAATGGAATGGTTTTCAACTTCTTGTTGACAAAATTTGATTTTTTAATTCAAATTTTCAAAATAATGTCATGTTCCCAGTGTGTCAATATTTCAGCCAACAAAACTTCTTAAGGCCTGAAGTTCGTTTACTATATAACCTCTCGAGACAGTGAAATAGCTCTGACGAAATTCAGGTCATAAATAGCAGCATATCCTTACTATTTTGAGTTTTCGTTCTGTCCTGAGTATATCGATTTATGGGCCTAAGAAACTTTTTAGCTCTCACAATTGCGTTACTGGACTGATTCCAGAGACAAATTAGTGGTTTTGGATATTTAATAATTGCAAATATAAGATTTTTTTAATTTTCCAAATTTCAATTTTTAGAAAATTGTTGTCAATTCTCAATGTTTTCTCTCTTTATTGGCCAATTAATCTCTTTTAGGGCTTGTGCGTGGGTTGATGGGTATATATAACTAGATCAAATTTGGCCTCCAGAATAAAGTCTTCGAGATATTTGTGAATGATTACTTTTTCATTAGTCCGATTATTTTGTTTTCTCAATTTTGTGATTCTTTTGCCTTTTGACTTGCATTGATCAGTTGATCTGCTGGTCAGGTACTGCAGTTCAAAGTTTCTAATTCATTTCTTTGGAATGTTTTTCAGATCTTGTCTTGACAAGATTTTTGTAAGGTATTTTCAGCCGTTTTATGACTTTGACCTTTCGAAACGGGATGAGCAAGCAATAATCAGTAAGCAGTAGTCCTTCAATTGCTTAGAGTGTTGCAGCTTCTAGGAATGCCTAAACTCAAGGTTAAAAGGTCATTTTTGGAGTTTCTGAGCCCAAAATGATGCAGCATATTATGTTTTTGTCAATTTACAAGAGTTTGTTTGACTACTTTTGAATTTACACTAATAAAGTTGATAAATTTTTTCTGCAAATGAAAATTACAATTTTATGTGCTGTATGTTTTTAATGTACACATAGACAAAAAAATTGTACCAATTTTAAATATTTTTCGGAAACATGTTTTTATTGTTTTCTCCAATCTTAAGTGCCGTGGAACCTCCTCTAGGTTTTGATAATAGGGAACTGCATGTTTTTGGTGGCAGTGGAATTGTTTTCAACATTTCGTTATCACGAATAATGGCAATTTTTTGAAAAGAATTGCAGTTCCCCAGTGTTTTGAAAAAATTTTAAAAAAGTGGCTTTGTTCTGAAAAAAGTGGCTTTGAAAAAATGGCTTTGTTTTGAAAAAAATGTTTTGAAAAAAGTGGCTTTGTTCTCTTTTTCTGGCCTCAATGACCAGATAATTTTACTAGAGTTTGAGAGTATATTACTGCATTGTTGCGAGGGGCATTGGAATGGTTTTCAACTGCTTAATATTACAAATTTTTTCACAAAATTTGAGTTTTTATACCAATTTTGAAAACTGTTGCAACGTTGTTAGTTTATCGATATTTGAGCCAACGATGCTTCTTAAGGCTTGAGGTTGGTTTAGGGTTATTTGATGGCCTCTCGAGACAATAAAACAGTTTTGGAGAAATTGATATCACACATATCATTACATTTTTGAATTTTTAAGTTCTTTTCTGAATTTATCAACATTATGGCCCAATGAAACGATTTAGGTCTTGCAGATGCGTTGCTGGACAGATTCCTGATACAAATCAGTGGCATTGAACACTTAATAATTGCGATTTTATTAAAACTTTAATTAAATTTCCCAAATTACAATTTTATAAAATTTTTTGTCAGTTGTTGATTTTTTCTGTCTTTATTGGCCGATAAACTTCTTTCAAAGAATGTGCGTGGGTTTGTGGGCATATTTAGGAAAGAGTTTGGCCTTCAGTTTAAATTTTTCGAGATTTTCTTGAACGATTATTTTTTCTTTATTTTGATTAATTTTTTTTTATTTTGTGATTGTTTTATTCTGACTGGTTTTGTTCCGTTGATTTGTTTGCCAGGTACAATGGTTCTAAGTTTTTCATTAATATTCTGGAATGTAATTCAGGACATGTCTTGTTAGGTTTTTTGTAAGACTTTTTTTACCCATTTTTCATTACTTTGGTCTTTCACAACGCGATTAACAGTTAAGGACCAGGAGGCATTAAGTTCCATTAGAGGCCCGAATTCGGCCTAGGTAGTCTTTCAAATGCTTAGACTGGTGCAGCTGCAAGGAAGGTCTAAACTCAAGGTTAAAAGATCTTTTTTGTATTTTTGAGCGCAAATTGGTGCAATTTTTAGTTTTTTTGTTTGTTTTTCAGGTTTTTGTAAGTTTTAATTACTCTTCATGACTTTTTCTGAGCTCTATGTTTTTGTAATCCAAACACAAGCACAAAAAATGGTACTATTTTTTTTTTAAAAAATCAAGTTTCTTTGAGAAATTTGTCGTTTTTTCTTTTTTTTCTCCACCCTCAAGTGCAATAAAACCTCCTCCTGGGTTTCGTAATAGGTACTACTGAATTTTTTTTGGTGGCAAGGAAATTTTCTTAAACCATTTACTCTCACCAATATTAGCAATTAGTTTATAATTAAATTGTTGGGACTGTTTTTCAGAACTTGTCTTGACATTTTCTTGACAAAATACTTTGTCTTGTTTTTTCACCCGTTTTTCATGACTTTGACTTTTTAAAACGGGATGAAAAGGTAAGAACTAGTGGGCATTATCTTTCATTAGAAGCCTGAAGCCAGTTTTAGTAGTCCTTCAAGTGCTTAGATTGCTGCAGCTGCTAGGAACCCCTAAATTCAAGGTTAAAAGCTCATTTTTTGGAGTTTCTGAGCACAAAATGATGCAGCTTATTATGTTTTTGTCAATTTACAAGAGTTTGTTGAATTTCCATTATTCAAGAGTACTCTTGAATTTCCATTATTCAAGTTGATGAATTTCTTCTGCAAATGTAAATTACAAACTTATTTGCTCCATGTTTTTTTAATGAAAACATAGAAACAAAAAATGGTATAAATTTTAAAAAATTTTTCAAATTTTGCGAAATCTTTTGTTGTTTTTTTTTTGTTTTCTCCAATATTAAATGCCGTGTAACCTCCTCTAGGTTTTGATATTAGAGGACTGCATGTTTTTGGTGGCAATGGAATTGTTTTCAACATTTTGTTATCACAAATAATGGCAATTTTCTGATAAATTTCGTATTTTTTCCAGTGTGTTGAAAAAGTTTGGCTTTGGTTCAATTTCCTTGCCTCAAAGGCCAGGTAAATTATTAGGAATTTGCTGAATAAATTTGATTTTTTTAAATTTTTTTCAACTGATTATGCAATTTTTTGCCCCAATGAAGCTGTTTAGGTCTCGCAGATGTGTTACTGAATAGATTCCAGATACAAATTAGTGGTTTTGAACATTTAATAATTGCGAAGTTATAAAAAGTTTATATAAATTTTCAAAATTACAATTTTTCAATTTTTTTTTTCCATTTCTTGATATTTTCCAATTTTATGGGCCAATTTCTTTTGAGGCTTGTGCATGGGTTTTTGGTTATGATTAGGGTCAAATTTGGCCTTCTGTATAAATTCTTAGACATTTTTATGAATGACCGTACTCTATTTAGTTTGATTATTTTTAATTTTTCATTTTTCTGGTTGTTTTTTCTTACTTGCACTGTGCAGTTGATCTGCTGGTCCGGTACAGTAGTTGTAAGTTTCTCACTCAATTTTTTGGACTGTAATTCAGGACTTGTCTTGTTATGTTTTTGTAAGATGTTTTTACCCATTTTTCATTACTTTGATCTTTTACAACGCGACGAACAGTTAAGGAGCAGGGGGCATTAGTTCTATTAGAGGCCCGAATTAGGATTTAGAGTTCCTTCATGTGCTTAGATTGGTGCAGCTGCAAGCAAGGCCGAAACTCAAGCTTAGAAGGTCTTTTTCTTGTTTTTGAGCGCAAAATGTTGCAATTTGTCATGTTTTTGTTTTTTCGAAAAATTTTGTACGTTTTGCAAGTTTTGCAAGATCTCTTACAAATTTTAATTACTCTTCATGACAAATTTATGAGCTCTATGTTTTTGTAATGCAAACACATGGCACAAAAGTTTTTTTGAGCAATTTTATCGTTTTATTCTTTATTTTCTCCACCCTCAAGGGCCATGAAACCTCCTCCATGGTTTGGTAATTGGTTACTACATAATTTTTAGTGGCAGTGGAATTATTTTATAAATTTTATTATCACCAATATTAGCAATTTTCTGATAAAATTCGTGGTTTTCCAGTGTATTGAAAAATTTGGCTTTGGTTCAGTTTTGTTGCCTCTATAGGCAGGTAATTTTACCTATAGTTTGAAAGTATGTATCTGCATAGTTGTGACGTGCAATGGAAGGGTGTTCAACTACTTAGTACTAGGAATTTTTGATAAAATTTGATTTTTTTCAATTTTCAAAAAGATTATGAAATTTTTATCAGCCAATGAAACTGTTTAGGTCTCGCAGATGCGTTTTTGAATAGATTCCAGATAAAAATTGGTGGTTTTGAACATTTATTAATTGCCAAATTAGTAAAACTTCAATTAAATTTCCCAAATTACAATTTTTTCAAAACTTTTTTTTTCTTTTCTTGATGTTTTTGTTGGACTACACTTGAATTTACATTCGTTAAAATGGACAACGTTTTTTTTTCAAGATTTAATTACTTTTATTGACCGTTTTATGGTTTATATGTTTTTGTTTTGCAAACTAGACACAAAAAATGGTACTATTTTCGAAATTTTCCTATTTTTTGTTCATTTTTTGATGTTTTGGACGTTTTGCAAGTTCCTTTGTAAATTTTAATTACTCTTCATGACCATTTTGTGAGCTCTAAGTTTTTGTAATGCAAACACATGGCCCGAAAGTCTTTCGAGAAATTTTGTCTTTTTTTCTTACTTTCTCCACACCCAAGTGCCATGAAATCTCCTCCAGGTTTTTATAATAGGTTACTGCATATTTTTTAGTGGCAATGGAATTATTTTAAACTTTATATTATCACTAATATTAACAATTCTCTGATAAAATTAGTAGGTTTTTGTGTTTTGAAAAAATTTGGCGTTGGTTTAGTTTTCTTGCCTCAAAGGCTAGCTAATTTTACCGAGTTTAAGAGTATGTTACTGCATAGTTGCGAGGGGCAATGGAATGGTGTTCAACTACTTATTATTAGGAATTTTTTGATAAAATTTGGTTTTGTTTTCAATTTTTAAATTGATTGTGAAATTTTTTGCTCGAATGAAGCTGTTTAGGTCTCGCAGATGCGTTGCTGTTTAGATTCCAGACACAAATTAGTGGTTTTGAACATTTAATAATTGCGAAATTATAAAAAGTTTTTATTAAATTTCCCAAATTACAATTTTTCAATTTTTTTTCATTTCTTGATGTTTTCCAATCTTATTGGCCAATAAATTTCTTTTGAGGCTTGTGCGTGGTTTTATGGGCATATTTAGGATCAACTTTGGCCTTAAGTATAAATTCTTAGAGATTTTCATGAATGATAAAACTTTCTTTAGTTTGATTATTTTATTTTTTTTTAATTTTGTGTTTGTTTTTTCTGACCTGCATTGTGCAGTTGAACTGCTGGTCCGGTACAGTAGTTGTAGGTTTTTCATTCATTTTTTGGATTTTAATTCAGGAATTGTTTTGGTATGTTTTTTTAAAAATATTTTCACATATTTTTCTTACTTTGATCTTTCAAAACGGGCTGAACAGGTAAGGAGCGGGGGGCTTTAAACTCCATAAGAGGCCTGAAGCGAGTTTTAGTAGTCCTTCAAGTGCTTAGAGTGGTGCAGCTGCCAGAAAGGCCTAAACTCAAGGTTTAAAGAACAATTTTAAGTTTTTTCGAGCCCTAATTGGTGCATTTTTCAAAGTGTTTGTAATTTTTTCCGTTTTTTTTTGTTTTATCAGTCTTTCACTGAGTTTTGTAGAAGCTGATAAAGGTCTTTTGTTCGATATAATTACTCGCTATCTCCAGTTTATGAGCTGTATAGTTTTGTAATGCGAACATAACCAAGAAAAATAATACTAATTTTGCCATTTTTTCATGACTTTTTGAAAGATTTTCTAATTTTTTGGCGTTGGTTTAGTTTTCTTGCCTCAAAGGCTAGCTAATTTTACCGAGTTTAAGAGTATGTTACTGCATAGTTGCGAGGGGCAATGGAATGGTGTTCAACTACTTTTTATTAGGAATTTTTTGATAAAATTTGGTTTTGTTTTCAATTTTTAAATTGATTGTGAAATTTTTTGCTCGAATGAAGCTGTTTAGGTCTCGCAGATGCGTTGATGTTTAGATTCCAGACACAAATTAGTGGTTTTGAACATTTAATAATTGCGAAATTATTAAATGTTCAAATGTTAAAACTTTCTTTAGTTTGATTATTTTATTTTTCTTAATTTTGTGTTTGTTTTTTCTGACCTGCATTGTGCAGTTGAACTGCTGGTCCGGTACAGTAGTTGTAGGTTTTTCATTCATTTTTTGGATTTTAATTCAGGAATTGTTTTGGTATGTTTTTTTTAAAATATTTTCAAATATTTTTCTTACTTTGATCTTTCAAAACGGGCTGAACAGGCAAGGAGCGGGGGGCTTTAAACTCCATAAGAGGCCTGAAGCGAGTTTTAGTAGTCCTTCAAGTGCTTAGAGTGGTGCAGCTGCCAGAAAGGCCTGAGATTAAGGTTTAAAGAACAATTTTAAGTTTTTTTGAGCCCTAATTGGTGCATTTTTCAAAGTGTTTGTAATTTTTTCCGTTTTTTTTTGTTTTATCAGTCTTTCACTGAGTTTTGTAGAAGCTGATAAAGGTCTTTTGTTTGATATAATTACTCGCTATCTCCAGTTTATGATTTGTATAGTTTTGAAATGCGAACATAACCAAGAAAAATAATACTAATTTTGCCATTTTTTTCATGACTTTTTGAAAGATTTTCTAATTTTTTGTCAATCTTTGAGTCCTTCCGGCCGCAGGGGCCACAAAACTTCCTCTAGGGTCTGATAATAGGTTACTGCTTATTCTTTAGTGGCAAAAAAGTTCTTTTCAACATTTTAATATGACGAATTGTATCAATTTTTTGATAAACTATTCAATTTTGCATTTTAATATGACGAATTTTATCAATTTTTTGATAAACTATTCAATTTTGTTCAAATATTTTGTCTCGCTGGACAGGCAACCTCATCTAGGGTATGACACCTTGTTACTGCGTAGCTAATATGGGCAATGCAATGGCATTCAACTTTTTAATATCAAGATTGATTGCAATTTTTTGATGAAACTTAAAAGTCCATCTGATCTCCTCGTCAGGTACAGTAGCTCTAAATTTTTCATTCAATTCTCTGGATTTTGTTTCAAGACTTTTCTTGTTTTTTTCTTTTGTAAGATGTTTTCACCCGTTTTTCCCCACTTTGATATTTCAATACAAGTTGAATATGTAAGGACCAGGGGACATTAAGTTTCTTTAGAGGCTCGAAGCCCTCTTTAGTATTTTCAGTGCTTAGAGTGGTGCAGCTGCTCGAAAATCCTAAATGCAACGTTAAAAGTTCATTTTTACGAGTTTTTGAGCCTTAAATGGTGCAAATTTTAAAATATTTGTAATTTTTTTGAGTTTTTAATTTGATTAATCTTGCACTGACATTTGTAGAAGTTGGAATAGGTCTTTTGCAAGATGTAATTATTGGCTATGGCCAGATTATAAGCTATATGTTTTTGTAATGCCAACATAACCACAGAATATGATACAACCTTTGCAATTTGTTCAAAACTTTTCAAAAGTTTTCCTAAATTTTTTGTCAATTCCTGAGTTTTTCTGACCGCAGAGGCCACAAAACCTCCTATAAGATCTGATAATAAGTTACTGCATAATTTTAGTGCAGTGAAGTTGTTTTCAACAAATTACTGTGACGAATTTTAGCAATTTTTTGATAAAGTATGCAATTTTGCTCAAGTTTTTTTAAATTAAATTTCTCTTGTGAACTTTTTTTGTCTTGCTGGTCAGGAAACCACATCTTGGCTATGCTAGTATATTACTGCATAGTTACTATGGGCAATGCAATGGCATTCAAATTTTTAATATCAAGAAAAATTGTAATTTTTTGACGAAATTCAAAATTTCAGATCTCGCTGGTCAGGAACAAAAGCTCTAAGTTTTTCATTCGATTCTCTGGATTGTAATTCAAGACTTCTCTTGTTATGTTTTTACCCATTTTTCAAGACTTTGATATTTCAAAACAGGATGAACAGGTAAGGACTAGGGGCATTTAACTCCCTTAGAGGCCCAAAGCCGGCTTCAGTAGTCGCTAAATTGTTCTTAGTGTGGCGCAGCTTCTAGGAAAGCCTAAACGCAAGTTAAAAAACCCATTTTTAGGAGATTTTGAGCCCTAAAAGGTGCAAGTTTTGAAGTTTTTGTAATTTTTCGAGTTTTTAGATTGATTTACCTTGCACTGACCTTTGTAAATTTTGATATAGGTCTTTTGCAAGATTGGCTATGGCCAGTTTATGAGCTGTTTCTTTTGTAATCCGAACATAACCACGAAATATGATACAATTTGTGCAATTTTTTCGAGACTTTTCTGAAACTTTTCAAAAGTTTTTGTCAATTCTTGAGTTTTTCCGGCCGCAGAGGCCTCGGAACAGCCTCTAGGGCCCGATAATAGGCTTTGAAGTTTTCAAGTGGCAATAAAGATTTTCAACGTTTTAATGTCACAAATTTTTGCTATTTTTAGATAAAGTTTGCAATTTTGCTCAAATTTTTTTGAAATTAGTTGTCTCTTGTGAACTTTTTCTTGTCTCGCTGGTCAGGCAAACTCATATATATTATGCTAGTATATTACTGCATAGTTAATATGGGCAATTCAATGGCATTCAATCTTTTAATATCAAGAATAATTGCAATTTTTTGATGAAATTTAAAATTTCATCTGATCTCCTCGTCAAGTACAGTAGCTCTAAGTTTTTTTTTCAATTCTCTTGATTTTGTTTCAAGACTGGTCTTGTTATGTTCTTTCGTAAGATTTACTCACACAGTTTTCATGACTTTGATCTTTCAAAACAAGATGAGCATGTGAGGACAAAGGGCCATTAAGCGTCTTTATAGGCCCGAAGCCCTCTTTAGTATTTTCAGTGCTTAGAGTTGAGCAGCTGTTCGAAATTCCTAAATGCAAGGTTAAAATGTCAATTTTAGGAGTTTTTGGGCCCTAAATGGGGCAAATTTTAACGTTTTTGTAAATTGTTTGAGTTTTTAGTTTGATTATTCTTGCTCTGACATTTCTAGAAGTTGAAATAGGTCTTTTGCAAGATGTAATGATTTGCTATGGCCAGGTTATGAGCTATATGTTTTGTAATGCCAACATAACCACGAAATATGATTCTAATTTTTGCATTTTTCTCAAGACTTTTCAATAGTGTTCCTACATTTTTTGTCAATTCTTGAGTTTTTCTGGCCGCAGAGGCCACAATACCTCCTATAAGATCTGATAATAAGTTACTGCATAATTTTAGTGCAGTGAAGTTGTTTTCAACAAATTACTGCGACGAATTTTAGCAATTTTTTGATAAAGTATGCAATTTTGCTCAAGTTTTTTAAAATTAATTTTCTCTTGTGAATTTTTTTTGTCTTGCTGGTCAGGCAACCACATCTTGGCTATACTAGTATATTACTGCATAGTTACTATGCGCAATGCAATGGCATTCAAATTTTTAATATCAAGAAAAAATGTAATTTTTTGACGAAATTCAAAATTTCAGATCTCGCTGGTCAGGAACAAAAGCTCTAAGTTTTTCATTCGATTCTCTGGATTGTAATTCAAGACTTCTCTTGTTATGTTTTTACCCATTTTTCAAGACTTTGATATTTCAAAACAGGATGAACAGGTAAGGACTAGGGGCATTTAACTCCCTTAGAGGCCCAAAGCCGGCTTCAGTAGTCCCTAAATTGTTCTTAGTGTGGCGCAGCTTCTAGGAAAGCCTAAACGCAAGTTAAAAATCCCATTTTTAGGAGATTTTGAGCCCTAAAAGGTGCAAGTTTTAAAGTTTTTGTAATTTTTCGTGTTTTTAGTTTGATTTACCTTGCAGTGACCTTTGTAAAATTTGATATAGGTCTTTTGCAAGATTGGCTATGGCCAGTTTATGAGCTGTTTCTTTTGTAATCCGAACATAACCACGAAATATGATACAATTTTTGCAATTTTTTTCGAGACTTTTCTGAAACTTTTCAAAAGTTTTTGTCAATTCTTGAGTTTTTCCGGCCGCAGAGGCCTCGGAACAGCCTCTAGGGCCCGATAATAGGCTTTGAAGTTTTCTAGTGGCAATAAAGATTTTCAACGTTTTAATGTCACAAATTTTTGCTATTTTTAGATAAAGTTTGCAATTTTGCTCAAGTTTTTTTGAAATTAGTTGTCTCTTGTGAATTTTTTCTTGTCTTGCTGGTCAGGAAACCACATCTTGGCTATGCTAGTATATTACTGCATAGTTACTATGGGCAATGCAATGGCATTCAAATTTTTAATATCAAGAAAAATTGTAATTTTTTGACGAAATTCAAAATTTCAGATCTCGCTGGTCAGGAACAAAAGCTCTAAGTTTTTCATTCGATTCTCTGGATTGTAATTCAAGACTTCTCTTGTTATGTTTTTACCCATTTTTCAAGACTTTGATATTTCAAAACAGGATGAACAGGTAAGGACTAGGGGCATTTAACTCACTTAGAGGCCCAAAGCCGGCTTTAGTAGTCCCTAAATTGTTCTTAGTGTGGCGCAGCTTCTAGGAAAGCCTAAATGCAAGTTAAAAATCCCATTTTTAGGAGATTTTGCGCCCTAATAGTTGCAAGTTTTAACGTTTTTTTAATTTTTCGAGTTTTTAGTTTGATTTACCTTGCACTGACATTTGTAGAATTTGATATAGGTTTTTTGCATGCTGTTTTTATCAGCTATGGCCTGTTTATGAGCTACGTTCTTTTGTAATGCAAACATAACCACGAAGTACTATATAAACTTTTGCACGTTACTCGAAAATTTTCTGAAACTTTTCTAAAGTTTTTGTCAATTCTTGAGTTTTTCCGGCCGCAGAGGCCTCGGAACAGCCTCTAGGGCCCAATAATAGGCTTTGAAGTTTTCTAGTGGCAATAAAGACTTTCAACGTTTTAATGTCACAAATTTTTGCTATTTTTAGATAAAGTTTGCAATTTTGCTCAAGTTTTTTTGAAATTAGTTGTCTCTTGTGAATTTTTTCTTGTCTCGCTGGTCAGGCAAACTCATCTATATTATGCTAGTATATTACTGCATAGTTAATGTGGGCAATGCAATGGCATTCAATTTTTTAATATCAAGAATAATTGCAATTTTTTGATGAAATTTAAAATTTCATCTGATCTCCTCGTCAGGTACAGTAGCTCTAAGTTTTTCTTTCAATTCTCTTGATTTTGTTTCAAGACGGGTCTTGTTATGTTCTTTCGTAAGATTTACTCACACAGTTTTCATGACTTTGATCTTTCAAAACAAGATGAGCATGTGAGGACAAAGGGACATTAAGCGTCTTTATAGGCCCGATGCCCTCTTTAGTATTTTCAGTGCTTAGAGTTGAGCAGCTGTTCGAAATTCCTAAATGCAAGGTTAAAATATCAATTTTTTAGAGTTTTTGGGCCCTAAATGGGGCAAATTTTAACGTTTTTGTAAATTGTTTGAGCTTTTAGTTTGATTATTCTTGCTCTGACATTTCTAGAAGTTGAAATAGGTCTTTTGCAAGATGTAACGATTTGCTATGGCCAGGTTATGAGCTATATGTTTTGTAATGCCAACATAACCACGAAATATGATTCTAATTTTTGCATTTTTCTCAAGACTTTTCAATAGTGTTCCTACATTTTTTGTCAATTCTTGAGTTTTTCTGGCCGCAGAGGCCACAATACCTCCTATAAGGTCTGATAGTAGATTACTGCCTAATTTTAGTGCAGTGAAGTTGTTTTCAACAAATTAGTGCAACAAATTCTAGCAGTTTTGTGATAAGGTATGCATTTTTGTTCAGATTTTTTTGAAATTATTTGTCTCAGTTGAAAGTTTTTGTCTCGCTGGTCAGGAAAACTCATCTAGGGTATGCTAGTATATTACTGCATAGTTACTATGGGCACTGCAATGGCATTCAACTTTTTAATATCAAGAACATTTGCAATTTTTCGACGAAATTTAAATTTTTAGATCTTCTGGTCAGGTTCAAGAGCTGTAAGTGTTTCATTAGATTCTCTGGATTATATTTCAAGACTTCTCTTGTTATGTTTCATCCACTTTTCATGACTTTGATAATTCAAAACAGGATGAACAGATAAGGACCAGGAGCGTTAAACTCCCTCAGAGGCCGGCCCGAAGCCGGCTTTAGTATTCCTCAAGTGTTTAGAGTGGTGCAGCTGCTAAGAAAGCCTAAACTCAAGGCAAAAATGCCATTTTTAGGAGTTTTTTTAGCCCTAAAAGGTGCAAGTTTAAACGTTTTTATTTTTCTTTTGAGTTTTTAGTTTGATTAATCTTGCACTGACATTTGTAAAGTTTGATATAGGTCTTTTACAAGATGTTTTTATTGGCTAGGGCCAGTTTATGAGCTGTTTCGTTTGTAATGCGAACATAACCACAAAATATGATACAAATTTTGCAATTTTTTCGAGACTTTTCTAAAACTTTTCTAAAGTTTTTGTCAATTCTTGAGTTTTTCAGGCCGCAGATACCTCCAAACAGCCTCCTGGGTCTGATAATAGGTTTTGCAAACTTTTAGTGGCAATAAAGATGTTTTCAACATTTTAATATCACAAATTTTAGAAATTTTTTGCTAAAGTTTGCAGTTTTGTTCAAATTTTTCGAAATTATTTGCCTCTTGTGAACGTTTTTGTCTCTATGGTCAGCCAAATTCATCTAGATTATGCTAGTATATTACTGCATAGTTACTATGGGCAATGCAATGGCATTCAACTTTTTAATATCAAGAACATTTGCAACTTTTCGACGAAATTTAAATTTTTAGATCTGCTGGTGAGGTTCAAGAGCTCTGTGTTTCATTCGATTCTCTGGATTGTAATTCAAGACTTCTCTTGTTATGTTTTTACCCATTTTTCAAGACTTTGATATTTCAAAACAGGATGAACAGGTAAGGACTAGGGGCATTTAACTCCCTTAGAGGCCCAAAGCCGGCTTTAGTAGTCCCTAAATTGTTCTTAGTGTGGCGCAGCTTCTAGGAAAGCCTAAATGCAAGTTAAAAATCCCATTTTTAGGAGATTTTGCGCCCTAATAGTTGCAAGTTTTAACGTTTTTATTTTTCTTTCGAGTTTTTAGTTTGATTTACCTTGCACTGACATTTGTAGAATTTGATATAGGTCTTTTGCATGCTGTTTTTATCAGCTATGGCCTGTTTATGAGCTACGTTCTTTTGTAATGCAAACATAACCACGAAGTACTATATAAACTTTTGCACGTTTCTCGAAAATTTTCTGAAACTTTTCTAAAGTTTTTGTCAATTCTTGAGTTTTTCCGGCCGCAGAGGCCTCGGGACAGCCTCTAGGGCCCAATAATAGGCTTTGAAGTTTTCTAGTGGCAATAAAGACTTTCAACGTTTTAATGTCACAAATTTTTGCTATTTTTAGATAAAGTTTGCAATTTTGCTCAAGTTTTTTTGAAATTAGTTGTCTCTTGTGAATTTTTTCTTGTCTCGCTGGTCAGGCAAACTCATCTATATTATGCTAGTATATTACTGCATAGTTAATGTGGGCAATGCAATGGCATTCAATTTTTTAATATCAAGAATAATTGCAATTTTTTGATGAAATTTAAAATTTCATCTGATCTCCTCGTCAGGTACAGTAGCTCTAAGTTTTTCTTTCAATTCTCTTGATTTTGTTTCAAGACGGGTCTTGTTATGTTCTTTCGTAAGATTTACTCACACAGTTTTCATGACTTTGATCTTTCAAAACAAGATGAGCATGTGAGGACAAAGGGACATTAAGCGTCTTTATAGGCCCGAAGCCCTCTTTAGTATTTTCAGTGCTTAGAGTTGAGCAGCTGTTCGAAATTCTTAAATGCAAGGTTAAAATGTCAATTTTTTTAGAGTTTTTGGGCCCTAAATGGGGCAAATTTTAACGTTTTTGTAAATTGTTTGAGCTTTTAGTTTGATTATTCTTGCTCTGACATTTCTAGAAGTTGAAATAGGTCTTTTGCAAGATGTAACGATTTGCTATGGCCAGGTTATGAGCTATATGTTTTGTAATGCCAACATAACCACGAAATATGATTCTAATTTTTGCATTTTTCTCAAGACTTTTCAATAGTGTTCCTACATTTTTTGTCAATTCTTGAGTTTTTCTGGCCGCAGAGGCCACAATACCTCCTATAAGGTCTGATAGTAGATTACTGCCTAATTTTAGTGCAGTGAAGTTGTTTTCAACAAATTAGTGCAACAAATTCTAGCAGTTTTGTGATAAGGTATGCATTTTTGTTCAGATTTTTTTGAAATTATTTGTCTCAGTTGAAAGTTTTTGTCTCGCTGGTCAGGAAAACTCATCTAGGGTATGCTAGTATATTACTGCATAGTTACTATGGGCACTGCAATGGCATTCAACTTTTTAATATCAAGAACATTTGCAATTTTTCGACGAAATTTAAATTTTTAGATCTTCTGGTCAGGTTCAAGAGCTGTAAGTGTTTCATTAGATTCTCTGGATTATATTTCAAGACTTCTCTTGTTATGTTTCATCCACTTTTCATGACTTTGATAATTCAAAACAGGATGAACAGATAAGGACCAGGAGCGTTAAACTCCCTCAGAGGCCGGCCCGAAGCCGGCTTTAGTATTCCTCAAGTGTTTAGAGTGGTGCAGCTGCTAAGAAAGCCTAAACTCAAGGCAAAAATGCCATTTTTAGGAGTTTTTTTAGCCCTAAAAGGTGCAAGTTTAAACGTTTTTATTTTTCTTTTGAGTTTTTAGTTTGATTAATCTTGCACTGACATTTGTAAAGTTTGATATAGGTCTTTTACAAGATGTTTTTATTGGCTAGGGCCTGTTTATGAGCTACGTTCTTTTGTAATGCAAACATAACCACGAAGTACTATATAAACTTTTGCACGTTTCTCGAAAATTTTCTGAAACTTTTCTAAAGTTTTTGTCAATTCTTGAGTTTTTCCGGCCGCAGAGGCCTCGGAACAGCCTCTAGGGCCCAATAATAGGCTTTGAAGTTTTCTAGTGGCAATAAAGACTTTCAACGTTTTAATGTCACAAATTTTTGCTATTTTTAGATAAAGTTTGCAATTTTGCTCAAGTTTTTTTGAAATTAGTTGTCTCTTGTGAATTTTTTCTTGTCTCGCTGGTCAGGCAAACTCATCTATATTATGCTAGTATATTACTGCATAGTTAATGTGGGCAATGCAATGGCATTCAATTTTTTAATATCAAGAATAATTGCAATTTTTTGATGAAATTTAAAATTTCATCTGATCTCCTCGTCAGGTACAGTAGCTCTAAGTTTTTCATTCGATTCTCTGGATTGTAATTCAAGAACTCTATTGTTATGTTTTTACCCATTTTTCATTACTTTGATAGTTCAAAACAGGATGAACAGTTAAGGACCAAGGGCGTTAAACTCCCTCAGAGGCCCGAAGCCGGCTTTATTAGTCCCTCAAGTGTTTAGAGTGGTGCAGCTTCTAGGAAAGCCTAAACTCAAGGCTAATATGCCATTTTTTTGGTTTTTGAGCCATAAAGGGTGCAAGTTTTAACGTTTTCTTTATATTTTTTCAAGTTTTTAGTTTGATTAATCTTGCACTGACATTTGTAAAATTTAATAAAGGTCTTTTGTAAGATGTTTTTGTTGACTATGGCCAGTTTATGAGCTGTTTCTTTTGTAATGCGAACATAACCACGAAATATGATACCAATTGTGCAATTTTTTCGAGACTTTTCTAAAACTTTTCTAAAGTTTTTGTCAATTCTTGAGTTTTTCAGGCCGCAGAGACCTCCAAACAGCCTCCTGGGTCTGATAATAGGTTTTGCAAACTTTTAGTGGCAATAAAGATGTTTTCAACATTTTAATATCACAAATTTTAGAAATTTTTTGCTAAAGTTTGCAGTTTTGTTCAAGTTTTTCGAAATTATTTGCCTCTTGTGAACGTTTTTGTCTCTATGGTCAGCCAAATTCATCTAGATTATGCTAGTATATTACTGCATAGTTACTATGGGCAATGCAATGGCATTCAATTTTTCAATATCAAGAATAATTGCAATTTTTTGATGAAATTTAGAATTTCATCTGATCTCCTCGTCAGGTACAGTAGCTATAAGTTTAAACTTCAATTCTCTCGATTTTTTTCAGGACTTGTCTTGTTATGTTCTTTTGTAAGATTTTTTCACACATTTTTCATGACTTTGATCTTTCAAAACAAGATGAGCAAGTGAGGACCAGGGGACATTAAGTTTCTTTAGAGGCCCGAAGCCCTCTTTAGTATTTTCAGTGCTAAGTGTGGTGCAGCCGTTCAAAAGTCCTAAATGCAGGGTTAAAATGTCAACTTTAGGAGGTTTTGAGCCGAAAATGGGGCAAATTTTAACGTTTTTGTAAATTGTTTGAGTTTTTAGTTGATTTAATCTTGCACTGACGTCTGTAGAATTTGATATAGGTCTTTTGCATGCTGTTTTTATCAACTATGGCCTGTTTATGAGCTACGTTCTTTTGTAATGCAAACATAACCACGAAATACTATATAAACTTTTGCAAGTTTCGAGAATTTTCTGAAAGTTTTCTAAAGTTTTTGTCAATTCTTGAGTTTGTCCGGCCGCAGAGGCCTCGGAACAGCCTCTAGGGCCCGATAATAGGTTTTGAAGTTTTCTAGTGGCAATAAAGATTTTCAACGTTTTAATGTCACAAATTTTTGCTATTTTTAGATAAAGTTTGCAATTTTGCTCAAATTTTTTTGAAATTAGTTGTCTCTTGTGAATTTTTTTTTGTCTCGCTGGTCAGGCAAACTCATCTAGATTATGCTAGTATATTACTGCATAGTTAATGTGGGCAATGCAATGGCATTCAATTTTTTAATATCAAGAATAATTGCAATTTTTTGATGAGTTTAAAATTTCATCTGATCTCCTCGTCAGGTACAGTAGCTCTAATTTTTTCATTCAATTCTCCTGATTTTGTTTCAAGACTGGTCTTGTTATGTTCTTTTGTAAGATTTTCTCACACATTTTTCATGACTTTGATCTTTCAAAACAAGATGAGCATGTGAGGACAAAGGGACATTAAGCTTCTTTAGAGGCCCGAAGCCCTCTTTAGTATTTTCAGTGCTTAGAGTTGAGCAGCTGTTCGAAATTCCTAAATGCAAGGTTAAAATGTCAATTGTAGGAGTTTTTGGGCCCTAAATGGGGCAAATTTTAAACTTTTTGTAATTTGCTTGAGTTTTTAGTTTGATTATTCTTGCTCTGACATTTCTAGAAGTTGAAATAGGTCTTTCGCAAGATGTAATGATTTGCTATGGCCAGGTTATGAGCTATATGTTTTGTAATGCCAACATAACCACGGAATATGATTCTAATTTTTGCATTTTTCTCAAGACTTTTCAATAGTGTTCCTTCATTTTTTGTCAATTCTTGAGGGTTTTCTGGCCGCAGAGGCCGCAATACCTCCTATAAGGTCTGATAATAAGTTACTGCATAATTTTAGTGCAGTGAAGTTGTTTTCAACAAATTAGTGTAACAAATTCTAGCAGTTTTTTGATAAGGTATGCATTTTTGTTCAGATTTTTTTTGAAATTATTTGTCTCAGTTGAACGTTTTTTGTCTCGCTGGTCAGGAAAACTCATCTAGGGTATGCTAGTATATTACTGCATAGTTACTATGGGCAATGCAATGGCATTCAACTTTTTAATATCAAGAACATTTGCAACTTTTCGACGAAATTTAAATTTTTAGATCTGCTGGTCAGGTTCAAGAGCTCTGTGTTTCATTAGATTCTCTGGATTGTATTTCAAGACTTCTCTTGTTATGTTTTATCCAGTTTTCATGACTTTGATAATTCAAAACAGGATGAACAGATAAGGACCAGGAGCGTTGAACTCCCTCAGAGGCCGGCCCGAAGCCGGCTTTAGTATTCCTCAAGTGTTTAGAGTGGTGCAGCTGCTAGGAAAGCCTAAACTCAAGGCAAAAATGCCATTTTCAGGAATTTTTTAGCCCTAAAAGGTGCAAGTTTAAACGTTTTTATTTTTTTTGAGTTTTTAGTTCGATTAATCTTGAACTGACTTTTGTAAAATTTGATATAGGTCTTTACAAGATGTTTTTATTGGCTATGGCCAGTTCATGAGCTGTTTCTTTTGTAATGCGAACATAACCACGAAATATGACACAAATTTTGCAATTTTTTCGGGACTTTTCTAAAACTTTTCTAAAGTTTTTGTCAATTCTTGAGTTTTTCAGGCCGCAGAGACCTCCAAACAGCCTCCTGGGTCTGATAATAGGTTTTGCACACTTTTAGTGGCAATAAAGATGTTTTCAACATTTTAAGCTCACAAATTTTAGAAATTTTTTGATAAAGTTTGCAATTTTGTTCAAATTTTTTGAAATTATTCGCCTGTTGTGAACGTTTTTTGTCTCTATCGTCAGGCAAATTCATCTAGATTTTGCTAGCATATTACTGCATAGTTACTATGGGCAATGCAATGGCCTTCAATTTTTTAATATCAAGAATAATTGCAATTTTTTGACAAATTTAAAATTTCATCTGATCTCCTCGTCAGGTACAGTAGCTATAAGTTTTACCTTCAATTCTCTCGATTTTTTTTCAGGACTTGTCTTGTTATGTTCTTTTGTAAGATTTTTTCACACATTTTTCATGACTTTGATCTTTCAAAACAAGATGAGCAAGTGAGGACCAGAAACATTAAGTTTCTTTAGAGGCCCGATGCCCTCTTTAGTATTTTTAGTGCTTAGAGTGGTGCATCTATTCGAAGGTCCTAAATGCAAGGTTAAAAGGTCAATTTTACGCGTTTTTGAGCCCTAAATAGCGCAAATTTTAAATTTTTTGTGATTTTTTTGAGTTTTTAGTTTGCTTAATATTGCACAAACGTTGGCAGAAGTTGAAATAGGTCTTTTGCAAGATGTAATTATGGGCTATGGACAGGTTATGAGCTATATGTTTTGTAATGCCAACATAACCACCGTATATGATGCAAACTTTTGCAATTCTTTCAAAACTTTTCAAAATTTTTCCTAAATTTTTTGTCAATTCTTGAGTTTTTCTGGCCGCAGAGGCCACAAAACTTCCTATAAGATCTGATAATAAGTTACTGCATAATTTTAGTGCAGTGAAGTTGTTTTCAACAAATTTCTGTGACGAATTTTAGCAATTTTTTGATAAAGTATGCAATTTTGCTCAAATTTTTGAAAATTAATTGTCTCTTGTGAACTTTTTTTGTCTTGCTGGTCAGACAACCACATCTTGGCTATGCTATTATATCACTGCATAGTTACTATGGGCAATGCAAGGGCATTCAATTTTTTAGTATCAAGAATAATTGCAATTTTTTGACGAAATTCAAAATTTCAGATCTCGCTGGTCAGGAACAATAGCTCTAAGTTTTTCATTCGATTCTCTGGATTGTAATTCAAGAACTCTATTGTTATGTTTTTACCCATTTTTCATTACTTTGATAGTTCAAAACAGGATGAACAGTTAAGGACCAAGGGCGTTAAACTCCCTCAGAGGCCCGAAGCCGGCTTTATTAGTCCCTCAAGTGTTTAGAGTGGTGCAGCTTCTAGGAAAGCCTAAACTCAAGGCTAATATGCCATTTTTTTGGTTTTTGAGCCATAAAGGGTGCAAGTTTTAACGTTTTCTTTATATTTTTTCAAGTTTTTAGTTTGATTAATCTTGCACTGACATTTGTAAAATTTAATAAAGGTCTTTTGTAAGATGTTTTTGTTGACTATGGCCAGTTTATGAGCTGTTTCTTTTGTAATGCGAACATAACCACGAAATATGATACCAATTGTGCAATTTTTTCGAGACTTTTCTGAAACTTTTCTAAAGTTTTTGTCAATGCTTGATTTTTTCCGGCCACAGAGGCCTCAAAACAGCCTCTAGGGTCTGACAATAGGGTTTGCAATTTGTTAGTGTCAATAAAGATGTTTTCAACATTTTAATGTCACAATCTTCAAATTATTTGTCTCTTGTGAACTATTTTTGTCTCGCTGGTCTGGCAAACTCATCTAGATTATGCTAGTATATTACTGCATATTTAATATGGGCCAAGCAATGGAATGCAACCTTTTAATATTAAGAGTAATTGCAATTGTTTGATGAAATTTAAAAATTCATCTGATCTCCTCGTCAGATACAGTAGCTCTAAGTTTTACCTTCAATTCTCTGAATTTTTTTCAGGACTTGTCTTGTTATGTTCCTTTGTAAAATTTTTTCACACATTTTTCATGATTTTGATCTTTCAAAGGAAGATGAGCATGTGAGGACCAGAGGACATTAAGTTTCGTTAGAGGCCCGAAGCCCACTTTAGTATTTTCAGTGCTAGGAGTGGTGCAGCCGTTCGAAAGTCCTAAATGCAGGGTTTAAATGTCAACTTTAGGAGGTTTTGAGCGGTAAATGGGGCAAATTTTAACGTTTTTGTAAATTGTTTGAGTTTTTAGTCGAATTAATCTTGCACTGACGTCTGTAGAAGTTGAAATAGGTCTTTTGCAAGATGTAATTATTATCTATAGACAGGTTATGAGCTATATGTTTTTGTAATGCCAACATAACCAGGGAGTACGATACTAACTTTTGCATTTTTCTCAAGGTTTTTCAAAAGTTTTCCTAATTTTTTTGTTAGCTCTTGAGTTTTACTGGCAGCAGAGCCAACAAAACCTCCTATAATGTCTGAAAACAGGTTACTGCATAATTTTAGTGCAATGAAGTTGTTTTCAACAAAATAGTGTAACGAATTTTAGCAGTTTTTTGATAAGGTATGCAATTTTGTTCAAGTTCTTTTTAAATTAATTGTCTCGTTTGAACTTTTTTGTCTCCCTGGTCAGGCAACCTTATCTAGGGTGTGCTAGTATATTACAGCATAGTTACTATGGGCAATGCAATGGCATTCAATATTTTAATATCAAGAACATTTGCAATTTTTTGACGAAATTTAAAATTTCAGATCTACTGGTCAGGTACAATAGCTCTAAGTTTTTCAATAGATTCTCTGGATTGTATTTCAAAACCTCTCTTGTTATGTTTTTACCAATTTTTCATGACTTTGATAATTCAAAACAGGATGAACAGATAAGGACCAAGAGCGTTAAACTCCCTCAGAGGCCAGGCCCGAAGCCGCCTTTAGTATTCCTCGAGTGTTTAGAGTGGTGCAGCTGCTAGGAAAGCCTAAACTCAAGGCAAAAATGCCATTTTTTGGTTTTTGAGCCATAAAGGGTGCAAATTTTAACGTTTTCTTTATATTTTTTCAAGTTTTTAGTTGAATTAATCTTGCACTGACGTCTGTAGAAGTTGAAATAGGTCTTTTGCAAGATGTAATTATTATCTATAGACAGGTTATGAGCTATATGTTTTTGTAATGCCAACATAACCAGGGAATACGATACTAACTTTTGCATTTTTCTCAAGGTTTTTCAAAAGTTTTCCTAATTTTTTTGCTAGCTCTTGAGTTTTACTGGCGGCAGAGGCAACAAAACCTCCTATAATGTCTGAAAACAGGTTACTGCATAATTTTAGTGCAATGAAGTTGTTTTCAACAAAATAGTGTAACGAATTTTAGCAGTTTTTTGATAAGGTATGCAGTTTTGTTCAAGTTCTTTTTAAATTAATTGTCTCGTTTGAACTTGTTTGTCTCCCTGGTCAGGCAACCTTATCTAGGGTGTGCTAGAATATTACAGCATAGTTACAATGGGCAATGCAATGGCATTCAATATTTTAATATCAAGAACATTTGCAATTTTTTGACGAAATTTAAAATTTCAGATCTGCTGGTCAGGTACAATAGCTCTAGGGTTTTCAATAGATTCTCTGGATTGTATTTCAAAACCTCTCTTGTTATGTTTTTACCAATTTTTCATAACTTTGATAATTCAAAACAGGATGAACAGATAAGGACCAAGAGCGTTAAATTCCCTCAGAGGCCCGGCCCGAAGCCGCCTTTAGTAGTCTTCAAGTGTTTAGAGTGGTGCAGCTTCTTAGAAAGCCTAAACTCAAAGCTAATATGCCATTTTTAGTTTTTGAGCCCTAAAGGGTGCAAGTTTTAACGTTTTTTTTGTTTTTTTCGAGGTTTTAGTTTGATTAATCTTGCACTGACATTTGTAAAATTTGATATAGGTCTTTTGCAAGATGGTTTTATTGGCTATGGCCAGTTTATGAGCTATATTTTTTGTAAGGCGAGATGTATGATACGAAATATGATACAAGTTTTGCAATTTTTTTATGAATTTTCTGAAATTTTTCTAAAGTTTTTGTCAATTCTTGAGTTTTTCAGGCCGGAGAGGCCTCAAAACAGCCCCTAGGATCTGATAATAAGTTTTGCAAATTTTTAGTGGCAATAAAGATCTTTTCATCTTTTTAATGTCACAATCTTGAAATTATTTGTCTCTTGTGAACTATTTTTTGTCTCGCTGGTCAAGCAATTTCATCTAGATTATGCTAGTATATTACTGCATAGTTAATATGGGCAAAGCAATGGAATGCAACTTTTAAATATCAAGAATAATTTCAACTTTTTGATGAAATTTAAAATTCATCTGATCTCCTCGTCAGGTACAGTAGCCCTAAGTTTTACCTTCAATTCTCTGGATTTTTTTCAGGAATTGTCTTGTTATGTTCTTTTGTAAAATTTTTTTCAACATTTTTTATGACTTTGATCTTTCAAAACAAAATGAGCATGTGAGGACGAGGGGACATTAAGTTTGTTTAGAGACCTGAAGCCCTCTTTAGTATTTTCAGTGCTGAGAGTGGTGCAGCCGTTCGAAAGTCCTAAATGCAAGGTTAAAATGTCAATTTTAGGAGGTGTTGAGCCGTTAATGGGGCAAATCTTAACGTTTTTGTAATTTGTTTGAGTTTTTAGTTTGATTAATCTTGCTCTGATATTTGTAGAATTTGAAATAGGTCTTTTGCAAGATGTAATTATTGGCTATCGCCAGGTTATGAGCTATATGTTTTGTAATGCCAACATAACCACGAAATATGATTCTAATTTTTGCATTTTTCTCAAGACTTTTCAATAGTGTTCCTACATTTTTTGTCAATTCTTGAGTTTTTCTGGCCGCAGAGGCCACAATACCTCCTATAAGGTCTGATAGTAGATTACTGCATAATTTTAGTGCAAGGAAGTTGTCTTCAACAAAATAGTGTAACGAATTTTAGCAGTTTTTTGATAAGGTATGCAATTTTGTTCAAGTTCTTTTTAAATTAATTGTCTCGTGTGAACTTTTTTGTCTCCCTGGTCGGGCAACCTTATCTAGGGTGTGCTAGTATATTACAGCATAGTTACTATGGGCAATGCAATGGCATTCAATATTTTAATATCAAGAACATTTGCAATTTTTTGACGAAATTTAAAATTTCAGATCTGCTGGTCAGGTACAATAGCTCTAAGTTTTTCAATAGATTCTCTGGATTGTATTTCAAAACCTCTCTTGTTATGTTTTTACCAATTTTTCATGACTTTGATAATTCAAAACAGGATGAACAGGAAAGGACCAAGGGCGTTAAACTCCCTCAGAGGCCCGATGCCGACTTTATTAGTCCCTCAAGTGTTTAGAGTGGTGCAGCGGCTTAGAAAGCCTAAACTCAAGGCTAATATGCCATTTTTAGTTTTTGAGCGCTAAAGTGTGCAAGTTTTAACGTTTTTTTTGTTTTTTTCGAGGTTTTATTTTGATTAATCTTGCACTGACATTTGTAAAATTTGATATAGGTCTTTTGCAAGATGTTTTTATTGGCTATGGCCAGTTTATGAGCTATATTTTGTGTAAGGCGACATGTATGATACGAAATATGATAGAAGTTTTGCAATTC
Organism: Convolutriloba macropyga; assembly: GCF_964194025.1. Classification (NCBI taxonomy): domain Eukaryota; kingdom Metazoa; phylum Xenacoelomorpha; order Acoela; family Convolutidae; genus Convolutriloba; species Convolutriloba macropyga. The sequence goes on from NC_134469.1 coordinate 56,186,395, forward strand.
TTCTCAAGAGTTTTCTGAAATTTTTCTAAAGTTTTTGTCAATTCTTGAGTTTTTCAGGCCGGAGAGGCCTCAAAACAGCCCCTAGGGTCTGATAATAGGTTTTGCAAATTTTCAGTGGCCATAAAGATGTTTTCAACTTTTTAATGTCACAATCTTGAAATTATTTGTCTCTTGTGAACTATTTTTTGTCTCGCTGGTCAGCCAATTTCATCTAGATAATGCTAGTATGTTACTGCATAGTTAATATGGGCAAAGCAATGGAATGCAACTTTTAAATATCAAGAATAATTTCAACTTTATGATGAAATTTAAAAATTCATCTGATCTGCTCGTCAGGTACAGTAGCTCTAATTTTTACCTTCAATTCTCTGGATTTTTTTCAGGAATTGTCTTGTTATGTTCTTTTGTAAGATTTTCTCACACATTTTTCATGACTTTGATCTTTCAAAACAAGATGAGCCTGTGAGGACAAAGGGACATTAAGCTTCTTTAGAGGCCCGAAGCCCTCTTTAGTTTTTTCAGTGCTTAGAGTTGAGCAACTGTTCGAAATTCCTAAATGCAAGGTTAAAATGTCAATTTTAGGAGTTTTTGGGCCCTAAATGGGGCAGATTTTAAACTTTTTGTAATTTGCTTGAGTTTTTAGTTTGATTATTCTTGCTCTGACGTTTGAAGAATTTGAAATAGGTCTTTTGCAAGATGTAATTATTGGCTATGGCCAGGTTATGAGCTGTTTGTTTTTGTAATGCCAACATAACCACAAAAAAAGATACTAATTTTTCCAATTTTCTCAAGACTTTTCAATAGTTTTCCTATTTTTTTTGTCAATTCTGAGTTTTTCTGGCCAGAGAGGCCACAAAACCTCCTATGAGGTCTGATAATCGGTTACTGCATAATTTTTGTGCAGTGAAGTTGTTTTCAACAAATTAGTGTAACGGTTTTTAGCAGTTTTTTGATAAGGTACGCAATTTTGTTCAAATTGTTTCGAAATTATTTGTCTCTTGTGAACTTTTTTGTCTCGCTGGTCAGGCAACCTCATCTAGGGTATGCTATTATATTACTGCAGAGTTACTATGGGCAATGCAATGGCATTCAACTTTTTAATATCAATAATAATTACAATTTTTTGACGAAATTTAAATTTTTAGATCTGCCGGTCAGGTACAAGAGCTCTAAGTTTTTCATTAGATTCTCTGGATTGTATTACAAGACTTCTCTTGTTATGTTTTACCCATTTTTCATGACTTTTATAATTCAAAGCAGGATGAACAGATAAGGACCGAGAGCGTTAAACTCCCTCAGAGGCCCGGCCCTCAGCCGAGTTTAGTAGTCTTCAAGTGTTTAGAGTGGTGCAGCTGCTAGGAAAGCCTAAATTCAAGGCTAAAATGCCATTTTTAGGAGTTTTTGAGCCCTAAAAGGTGCAAGTTTTAAAGTTTTTATTTTTTTCGAGTTTTTAGTTTGATTAATTTTGCACTGACCTTTGTAAAATTTGATATAGGTCTTTTGCAAGATGTTTTTATTGGCTATGGCCAGTTTATGAGCTGTTTCTTTTGTAATCCGAACATAACCACGAAATATGATACAATTTTTACAATTTTTTTGAGACTTTTCTGAAACTTTTCAAAAGTTTTCGTCAATTTTTGAGTTTTTCAGGCCGGAGAGGCCTCCAAACAGCCTCCTGGGTCTGATAATAGGGTTTGCAAATTTTTAGTGGCAATAAAGATGTTGTCAACATTTCAGTATCAGAAATTTTAGCCATTTTTTGATAAAGTTTGCAATTTTGTTCAAGTCTTTCGAAATTATTTGCCTCTTGTGAACTTTTTTTGTCTCTGTGGTCAGGAAAACTCATCTAGGGTATGATAGTTAGTTGCTGCATACTTAATATGGGCAATGAAATGGCATGCAGTTTTTTAATATCAAGAATAATTGCAATTTTTTGATAAAAATTAAAATTTCATCTGATCTCCTCGCCAGTTACAGTAGCTCTCAGTTTTTCAATCAATTCCCTGGTATTTGTCTCAGAAAGTGTCTTGTTGTTTTCTTTCGCAAGATTTTCTTACACATTTTTTTTTACTTTGATCTTTGAAAACAAGATAAGCATGTGAGGACAAGGGGACATTAAGTTTCCTTAGAGGCCCGAAGCCCTCTTTAGTTTAGTCAGTGCTTAGAGTGGTGAAAACGTTCGAAAGTCCTAAATGCAATTTTAAAATGTCAATTTTCGAGTTGTTTTCGTGCAGTGAAGTTGTTTTCAACAAATTAGTGTAACAAATTCTAGCACTCTTTAGTTTGATTAATCTTGCACTGACATTTGTAAAATTTGATATAGGTCTTTTGCAAGATGTTTTTATTGGCTATGGCCTGTTTATGAGCTATATTTTTGTAATGCGAGCATAACCACGAAATATGATACAAATTTTGCAATTTTTTCGACACTTTTCTATAACATTTCTGAAGTTTTTGTCAATTCATGAGTTCTTCCGGCCGCAGAGGCCTTAAAACAGCCTCTAGGGTCTAATAATAGGTTTTGCAAATTTTTAGTGGCAATAAAGATGTTTTCAACATTTTAATGTCACAATCTTGAAATTATTTGTCACTTGTGAACTATTTTGTGTCTCTGTGGTCAGGCAACCTCATCTAGGCTATGCTAATATGTTACTGCGTAGTTACTATGGACAATGGAATGGCATTCAATTTTTTAATATCAGTAAAATTTTGCAATTATTTTAATGAACTTTTAAATTTTGACTTGATATGCTTTTCAGGTACAGTAATTTTAAAATTTCCATTCGAATCTTCGAATTAAATTCCAGGACTTGACCTGCTATGCTTTTTAAAATTGGCTTTACGTTTCGATCACGTTTTTCGCTTTACATAAATCACGATTTTCATGTTTGACTTGTGACCTACCTCAACCACTGTTTCTACTGATTTGATTTTAAAGTATTTCATGCATTGAGTTACGCATTGTAGTGAATACGGTCGAACTCAAAAGAGCAAAGTCAAAAGAAACGGGATAAGCCTATAAAGTCCGGTCAATAAGTCAGGGCGTTAGGTTATCAAAGTTCATTATAACGATTGCCTGCTAGCTTTATTGTTATGCTTAATAGCGTTGTTCAAAAACTGAATTAAGTGTAATTTTAGAATCTAACCGAATATTCAGAATTTGCAAACCAAATAAAAGATTTTTGACACTTTGAAAAACTCTGTCAATTTCTATCCTAATTTTTTCTGTTTCAATCCCAATGAGCATCAAGTGGGTCAACGGCGGCATTTTTCCGGCAATTTGCCGGTTGTGTTTCAAATTAATACCTCACTCTCTGAAAGACATTTTAACTCTAATACCAATTTACCCAAAGAGTACTCTAAACTCTTTGAAGCTCCCTTGAAGTATTCTTTTATAATGGAGGCCAAATATTAAAGCAGTGGCCAACCAATTGAAGTAGGTATCTTGAATTTTTGCGAATTTTTTTTAAAAAAATGTTAGCTGTCTAAATGGGCATCAGATCTTGCCTCTGCAACTTAATTAACTGTTCTGTGTCTAGTG